>NC_139220.1:324326971-324433167 GCF_055691185.1 Crinia signifera | reverse complement strand
TACCGGAGGTATGTTCCGCAGAGTCTGACCTTACGTTAGACCCAAGTGTAGTTATAGTATAGCATTTTATACTCATATATTCCTGATATAAATTTTTTTAATTCACCAATCTGTAACAAATTTTGTTCTACGTCCAATAAAAATCTGGAACATAATCATGTAATATGTATATGGTCCAACAGATGATGTCTGAGAACAACCACACCATAGGGAGAGAATTCTTCCTCATCGGGTTCCAGGGATCTTCAAGAATACAAGATAATACTCTTCCTATGCATCCTTATAATGTACATCCTGACCATAAGTGGAAACCTTCTCATTGTCATTTTGGTGTCCACCAGTCACCTGGCACAGTCCCCCATGTACTTCTTCCTCTGCCACCTCTCTGTGTGTGACTTTCTCTTCTCTACCAATATTGTCCCCAAGATGATGGACGTTACTCTGGCAGGAGGTAGCACCATCTCATACTCTGGATGTATTGTCCAGTTCTATTTTTTTGGTTCTTGCACGGCCACAGAATGCTATCTCCTCACGGTCATGTCCTTTGACCGGTTTTTTGGCCATATGTGTTCCATTGCGTTATGCCTCTGTTATGGATCCTAAGCTTCGTCTCCATCTGGTGACCTGGTCATGGTTACTCGGGTTCCTCTCTGTGCTGATCACTGTCTCCCTAATCTGCCAGCTACAATTCTGCAATGACATGGATATAGACCACTTCTACTGCGATTTCCTCCCGATGCTGGATCTCTCCTGCTCAGACACGTCCCCTGTTGAGATAGAAATATTCTTCTTTGCTAATGTTATAGTCCTCTTCCCATTTCTGTCTGTTGTAGCCAGCTATATCGCCATCTTTGTCACCATCATGGGGATCTCATCCACCACCGGCAGACGGAAGACCTTTTCCACCTGTAGCTCTCACCTGACCATCGTTTGCTCCTACTATGGGTCCCTGCTCAGTATTTATCTCATTCCATCTGGAGTACACTCACATAATATTAACAAGTCTTTGTCTCTTTTGTACACTTTGGGAACCCCATTGTTAAATCCTGTTATATATTGTCTCCGGAATGAAGACATACGTAAGCAGCTTTACAAATTATTATTGTTTTTCCTTTGAAGATTAAAAGGACACCATGGGGTAATTTTCTCTTAACCCTATTCCCCCTGGCCATCTCACATCCCATAGCTTATGTCTATCTAATTTAAAATTGTTCTTGACCCTCTAATGTCTCAATGCTTCCTGGCCTTTCATGTTCTATGTCCTCCTATCTTTCCTTTTGCTTCCTGCCCTCTCCTTTATCATTGCCAATGGCCTTTTCATACCTCATCGCCCCTGGGCCTTCTCATGTTCCACTGTTACCTTTTCCCTTTTGTTTTTCATTTGGCGATTAATAGGACTCTATGGGGTAAATTTACAAAGATAGGAGTTCTATTGAAGATGTGATGTTGCGCACCTGTCCTCCATTCCACTCCACTCTTCTGTCACCCTCTCCACCTTCCTGTCCTCCCCTACAATCTCCACTCTCCTGTCCATCCCTTCACTCTCTTTTCCTCCCCTCCACTCTCCTGCCACCTGCTCAACTCTCATGGCCTCCTCTTTACTCTCCTGTCTCTCCTTCACCGTCACTCTGACCCCCTTGCCACTCTCTCCACCTTCTTGCCCTTTCCTCCATTGTTATGTCTTTCCCTCAACTCTCCTGCCCTCCCCACACTCCTGACCTCCCCTACCACTCTTCTGTCCTAACCTCGACTCTCCTGTCCCCCTCTACACTCTCATGGCCCCCTTTCCCATTTCTTCTGAATTGACAAATAGAGATGCAACTTCTGATCAAAACATAAATTCACAATTGTAGCTCTATAATTGTCATTAGTCCAAAGGCTAAGACAACTCATTACTGATTAGGCTAGCATTTACATTTGAAGGTATGGGGGGAAATGATGGGCAGATTTGGTTTTGAGGTGGCACTAGCCATATTGAAGAGACATGAAGTTCCAGCAGTATACTCCTTCACTGTAACATGCATTTGCCAAAATATGAAAAATGTCATAGCCATACTTGGAAAGCAAGGGTGGAGAATGGGACTTCTTGCGTCATATTCTTGTTGTTCGCAAGATAAAGAACATGTCACATTGAAGGCAAGATTATTTGTTCAAAAAGATGATGCTCATAGAGGACAGCCTACAAAATGTTTACAGCAGTTTCAAGATGTGACTCCTGCCACCACCATACCATATATTACACCCCAATAACACATCAGAACCCCCTAATACAGTCACACATGCCTCCTATTACAAGCAGGGTCACCTCATGCTGTCCTTCCCCCCCATAAAATACACATATATCGACCTAACTCACTTCCTCACTCT
The DNA here is from genome assembly GCF_055691185.1 of Crinia signifera. NCBI lineage: Eukaryota > Metazoa > Chordata > Amphibia > Anura > Myobatrachidae > Crinia > Crinia signifera. Next base: position 324,430,800 of record NC_139220.1, on the reverse strand, counting down.
TTAACAATGAAGGAGTGTGGTATGGGGTTAGCAGTCGGAATTCCGATGGCCATTAGTCCAACGTCGGAATACTGACTGCCGGTACTCCGACAGCAAAGTGAGTGCAAAAAAAGCCTCTTTCGGGCTTGCTGCACTTGCTTCAGGTTATATTTTATTTCTGTGGGGGTCGTGGACCACCAAAAGGGAGAATAGCCCAGGTAAGTCGGGATTCAGACTGTCAGGCTTTTCAATCATGATTCCGATGTTGGTCTACTGACTGTTGGGATGTCATGCGGCACTCCATTGCAGAACAGATCCTCCATAGACATGCTGGCTATCCAGGTGGATCTTCCTTTGATACTATCACCCACTTGCGAATGAGAGTACCCACCCTGCTCTTCTCACCTAGTCTACTGTATGTGTGACCCCGCTAATTTGTCTTCTGCTGAAGGTGTTTCTTGCTTAGGTGGGTGCCTTCCCAATCCAACTACCAGACTCTGACGACAGCTAGCCGAGGGTGGCCAAGAAGCCCGGTACGGGTGGTGACGGCAAGAGAGCCCTCCTCTTTAGTTCCCAGGAAGAGGTGTGGGCTGGTTAATACAGATCACACTTGTTTTTAAGTTAAGTTAATTGTTCTTAGCAACAAATGCCGGTCCCCAACATAGAGCACAATGGGTTTTTTTTATAACATTGAGTTCTATGGGAGGCGAAGAGTCAATCACCGGCGAAGCTCCTTGACACAGGCAAATTGTTGACCAATGAAAAAGTCCATACATGAAAGGTCACCGTAAGTTTTTTTAAAGTATTTTGGTGTCAATGTTGACACCTGTCATCGTGGTCCCCCCATTAGTATAGTGCGTACTCTCACATGTCTGGCATGCTGATTCACCCCGTTACTGCTGTGTTCGACACACTGTACCATTCCACATGGATATTAAATAACGAAATAGTAAAAAAAAAATCACAAATAGACCAATCAGCAGACTTGTCTACAATCATTAACATCTGGAGATTTGTCAACTGAGCAATTCCCAAGATCCCTCCCACTTCTTTAGTGAAATTGGTGGGGCCGGGGCCAGGGCCAGGAAAGATACGTCCCTCCCTAGTCCTTGATATGTCTCCTCCAGATATTTTTTTTTTAAATTAAACAAGGCTAATGCCAAAGAAGGTGAAGAGATTCAGGACACCAACATGTATCTTGAGGGGGGGGGGGGGGGGGGGGGGGCAAGTTATATCACAGAGCCAAAGAAAGTGGGCCACAAATTTAAGTGGGGAAAGTATATATTTTATATAAATATTTATAGACTTAAGAACATCTCTGAAAGTCCATGCCATCATCTCCCCAGACCCCACTACCGCCACCTACGTAGTCAATACAACCCACCATTCCTCACTACCACCATCTCCGCAGTCCATGCCATTAGCTTGGCAGTCCACCCTACTACCCCCACCTGCAGTCACCGCCACCACCTGGCCAGTCCAACTACCACCACCTCTGCAGTCCAGGCCACCACCTCCACAGTCCCCACTATCACCACCACCCAGAGTCACCGCAACCACCTCCCCAGTCCCCACTACCACCACCTCTGCAATCCATACCACCACCTCCCCAGTCCCCACTACTAATGCCTTCGCAGTCCACACCACCACCTCCCCAGACCCCACTACTACCACCTCCACAGTCCACACTACCACCACCTCTGCAGTCCATACCACCACCTCCCCAGTCCTCACTACCACCATCTCCGCAGTCCACGACACCTCCCCATTTCCCATCCCCACAATGCCCACTATCAAATAACTTAATTGTCACCCCCTTTCCTAACAATTTACATTCCACCGGCTTTGGCCCACCCACTGTCACCAGCAGTAGATCTGCTTCTCCTGGTCAGTTTGGTCACTCGATAAGTCTGCATAAAAAATACAAAAAATAAATACTGTCAGTTGGGTCACTCAATAAGTGTGCACAAAAAATAAAATGTATGCAGGCCCATGAGTTTTGATGGCCACATGACATCAACCACATGACACTACAACTTTGGCTTCTCTTCCCTTTCTGGCTCCTGAAGTGACCGAGCCGGCCAGTGACATTAGTGGTTCCCCACTATGAGCAGTGTGAAGGCATTTGGTGCCACCTTGCCAGTTACCTGCTGACCAATCTATCATGTGACTACAGAAAATATTTCTATTAAATTTAAGTGCAATTCCAGACTGAATTCCAAAATGCAAGTAACGTTGTACTGGAGTTACTGGGTAATTGTGTTGCCAAATACTGAGTATCTGGTGCCGGATGACTGCCTGACAGGGAAGGGTACCGACTGTCAGTATCCCGATGTCGGAATCCCGACTGCTGGTGCTCCGCCAGGAGGGATGCTGACCCACAGGGGCTATTCTCCCTTGCTGGAGTCAATGGACCCCATCAGTAGCGCACGCAGGGGGGGTTCTGAGTACCCAGAAAGCCCCCCAGGAGTCTAAGGGCCCTAGGCTGAAAGCTGAGGGTCTCCTCTTTCCAGGGGTACAAGAATTTTAAAAATCGGCCCTTGGGAACCGGAGATATCTGACTTCAAAGCAGTGGTCCCCATCCAAGCCTGTTAATTGCTCTTCCCAGTCAGATATTTCAGGTTCTGTCTGACTTAGAGTTTTTCTGAGGATATATTCCAAAAGCTGGGACTCTCCCCCTTTGGACACTAGAACCTTGTCTTTACTGTGCCCAGAACCAGAGATATCAGCCTTCCAGCAGCTGGCTACTGCTCCAGCTCCACACACTTGGTATGTAGTTTTATATTCTTGTTGGCAGATTGTTTTGCCTCCTGAACTCTGATCCCCTAGTCCCCAGTAACATTTGGTAGGTGGGATTCTCTAGTTTTTAATTCCATTAAAATCTAAGAAGTCTATTTCTGGGAACTGGAGATATCTGCAGTCAAGCAAGCTGTCCTCCCACCAGAAAATTATGAATAATAAGCCCACTCCACTATACACCCCTCATCTGCGTATTAAACATCCTCTACCACCCTGGAAGTAATGTATTAGGGCCCCTTCATTCAGCCCAATGCCCCCTTCTCCCACCCCATCTCCCACCATCTGTGCAGTAAAGGGGCAATTAGTGGAAATTACTGATCCAGGCCCTACATGCTGAGCGGTTGATATAATACCCCCTACCAGTCGTGGGACATCAAAACTTCCCCCAACCCTACCGCGGGAGGATCGGTAGGGGCCCCAATACATTGCTATGCCCAGGGGTCTACACTGCTGTTATGTATATATATATATATATATATATATATATATATATATATATATATGTGTGTGTGTGTATATTATTATTATTATTATTATTATTATTTATATACATTTGGTTTATCTATAATACTTTAACTGACCCGGCATATACTGGGTCACCTAAGTGTCCATCTCCGTGCTTTGCTCCGCCCCTCTGGAAACCCCCTTCTGAAAATCCTGCGTTTGCCACTGCCCATAGAGGGAGAATAGAACCTGTGGAGAGCAAAGCGAACTACCGAGCCCGCAGTGTGGTGAGCGCAGCATGCTTGCAAGGGGCTTCTTTGCACTCAGCCCCCTGTCGGAGCACCATCAGTCGGGATACTGACCGTCGGGATCCCCCCTGTCGGAGCGCCATACCACACCCCTGAGTATCACCACAAGTAACTACATAGGGCCTGATTCAAGTTTATAAGTAAGTTACTTCGTACCTGGAAGAAACCATGTTACATGCAAAGGGAGAAAATATATTTATATGGTTTCTGTGCAGGGTAAATACTGGCTTGTTTAGCATGATCTTACCTAGAACCAGGCAGGACACGAATAATCTCACCTAGAACCAGCCTGGAATACACACTCACAATGTAGAGGAGTGCTCTGACCTAGAACCGCCCTGGAATATACAAGTCACCATGTACAGGAATGATCTGACCTAGAACCAGCCTGGAATACACAGCTCACCCTGTACAAGAATTCTCTGACCTAGTACCTGCCTGGAATACACAACTCACCATGTACAGGAAAGCTCTGACCTAGAACCCACCTATAATGCACAACTCACCATGTACAGGAATGTTCTGACCTAGAACCGGCCTGGAATACACAACTCACCATGTACAGGAATGCTCTGACTTAGAATCGGCCTGGAATACACAACTCACAATGTACAGGAATGCTCTGACCTAGAACCGGCCTGGAATACACAACTCTGCTGTATAAAACTCACCATGTACAGGAATGCTCTGACCTAGAACCGCCCTGGAATATACAACTCACCATGTACAGGAATGCTCTGACCTAGAACCAACCTGGAATACACAAATCACCATGTACAGGAATGATCTGACCTAGAACCGGTCTGCGGTATAAAACTCACCATGTATAGGAATGATCTGATCTAGAATCAGCCTTGGATACACAACTCACCATGTACAAAAATGCTCTGATCTAGAGCCGGCCTGCAATACACAACTCAACATGTACAGGAATGCTCTGACCTAGAACCAGCCTGGAATACACAACTCACCATGTACAGGAATGCTCTGACCAAGGACCGGCCTGGGATACACAATTCCCCATGTACAGGAATGCTCTGACCTAGAACCGGCCTGGAATACATATCTCACAATGTACAGGAATGCTATGACCTAGAACCGGCTTGGAATACACAACTTTGCGGTATAAAACTCACCATGTACAGGAATGCTCTGACCTAGAACCGGCCTGTGGTATAAAACTCACCATGTACAGTAAAATACACATCACCATGTACAGGAATGCTCTAACCTAGAAACAGCCTGGAATACACAAATCACCATGTACAGGAATAATCTGACCTAGAATTGGTCTGCGGTATAAAACTCACCATGTATAGGACTGCTCTGATCTAGAACCTGCCTTGGATACACAACTCACCATGTACAAGGAATGCTCTGACCTAGAACCAGCCTGGAATACACAAATCACCATGTACAGGAATGATCTCACCTAGAACTGGTCTGCGGTATAAAACTCACCATGTATAGGACTGCTCTGATCTAGAACCTGCCTTGGATACACAACTTACCATGTACAGGAATAGCTCTGACCTAGAACCAGCCTGAAATACACAACTCACCATGTAAAGAAATGCTCTGACCTAGAACCGGCCTGGAATACACAACTCACCATGTACAGGAATGCTCTGATCTAGAACCGGCCTGGAGTACTCAACTCACCATGTACAAGAATGCTCTGATCTAGAACCAGCCTGGAATACACAACTCACCATGTACAGGAATGCTCTGACCTATAACCGGCCTTCAATACACAACTCAAGATGTACAGGAATGCTCTGACCTAGAACCAGCCTGGAATACACAACTCACCATATACAGGAATGCTCTGACCAAGGACCGGTCTGGGATACACAACTCCCCATGTACAGGAATGCTCTGACCTAGAACTGGCCTGGAATACACAACTCACCATGTACAGGAATGCTCTGACCAAGGACCGGCCTGGGATACACAACTCACCATGTAGAGGAATGCTCTGACCTAGAACCGGCCTGGAATACACAACTCACCATGTACAGGAATGCTATGACCTAGAACTGGTCTGGAATACACAACTCACCATGTACAGGAATGCTCTGACCTAGAACTGGCCTGGAATACACAACTCACCATGTACAGGAATGCTTTGACCTAGAACCAGCTTGGAATACACAACTCACCATGTACAGGAATGCTCTGACCTATAACCGGCCTATAATACACAACTCACCATGTACAGATATGATCTGACCTATAACCGGCCTGGAATACACAACTCACCATGTACAGGAATGCTCTGACCTAGAACCGGCCTGGAGTACACATCTCACCATGTACAGGAATGCTCTGACCTAGAACCGGCCTGGAATACACAACTCACCATGTACAGGAATGCTCTGATCTAGAACCAGCATGGGATGCACAGCTCACCATGTACAGGAATGCTCTGACCTAGAACTGGCCTGGAATACACAACTCACCATGTACAAGAATGATCTGACCTAGAACCGGCCTGGAATACACAACTCACCATGTACAGGAATGCTCTGACCTAGAACCATCATGGATTACACAATTCACCATGTACAGGAATGCTCTGACCTAGAACCGGCCTGGAGTACACAACTCACCATGTACAGGAATGCTCTGACCTAGAACCGACCTGGAATAAACATCTCACCATGTACAGGAATGCACTGACCTAGAACCGGCCTGGAATACACAACTCACCATGTACAGGAATGCTCTGACCTAGAACCGGCCTGGAATACACATCTCACCATGTACAGGACTGCTCTGACCAAGGGCCTTATTTTGGTTCATTCTTTCTGACAAAATCCTTCTTAGATGGGCAAAACCATGTGCACTGCAGGTGGGGCAGGTGTTACTTGTGCAGAGAGAATTAGATTTGGGTGGGGTTTTACTTCAAAGTGAGATCTATATTGCAGTGTAAAAATAAAGCAGTCAGTATTTTACCTGCACAGAAACAAAATTACTCACCCAAATCTAATTCTCTCTGCACATGTTACATCTGCCCCCCCTGCAGTGCACATGGTTTTGTCCATCTAAGAAGGATTTTGTCAGAAAGAATGAACCAAAATAAGGCCCCAAGTTCCGGCCTGGAATACACATCTCACCATGTACAGGAATGCTCGGACCTAGAACCGGCCTGGAATACACAACTCACCATGTACAGGAATGCTCTGACCTAGAACCGGCCTGGAATACACAACTCACCATGTACAGGAATGCTCTGATCTAGAACCGGCCTGGAGTACTCAACTCACCATGTACAAGAATGCTCTGATCTAGAACCAGCCTGGAATACACAACTCACCATGTACAGGAATGCTCTGACCTATAACCGGCCTTCAATACACAACTCAAGATGTACAGGAATGCTCTGACCTAGAACCAGCCTGGAATACACAACTCACCATATACAGGAATGCTCTGACCAAGGACCGGTCTGGGATACACAACTCCCCATGTACAGGAATGCTCTGACCTAGAACTGGCCTGGAATACACAACTCACCATGTACAGGAATGCTCTGACCAAGGACCGGCCTGGGATACACAACTCACCATGTAGAGGAATGCTCTGACCTAGAACCGGCCTGGAATACACAACTCACCATGTACAGGAATGCTATGACCTAGAACTGGTCTGGAATACACAACTCACCATGTACAGGAATGCTCTGACCTAGAACTGGCCTGGAATACACAACTCACCATGTACAGGAATGCTTTGACCTAGAACCAGCTTGGAATACACAACTCACCATGTACAGGAATGCTCTGACCTATAACCGGCCTATAATACACAACTCACCATGTACAGATATGATCTGACCTATAACCGGCCTGGAATACACAACTCACCATGTACAGGAATGCTCTGACCTAGAACCGGCCTGGAGTACACATCTCACCATGTACAGGAATGCTCTGACCTAGAACCGGCCTGGAATACACAACTCACCATGTACAGGAATGCTCTGATCTAGAACCAGCATGGGATGCACAGCTCACCATGTACAGGAATGCTCTGACCTAGAACTGGCCTGGAATACACAACTCACCATGTACAAGAATGCTCTGACCTAGAACCAGCCTGGAATACACAACTCACCATGTACAGGAATGCTCTGACCTAGAACCATCATGGATTACACAATTCACCATGTACAGGAATGCTCTGACCTAGAACCGGCCTGGAGTACACAACTCACCATGTACAGGAATGCTCTGACCTAGAACCGACCTGGAATACACATCTCACCATGTACAGGAATGCTCTGACCTAGAACCGGCCTGGAATACACAACTCACCATGTACAGGAATGCTCTGACCTAGAACCGGCCTGGAATACACATCTCACCATGTACAGGACTGCTCTGACCAAGGGCCTTATTTTGGTTCATTCTTTCTGACAAAATCCTTCTTAGATGGGCAAAACCATGTGCACTGCAGGTGGGGCAGGTGTTACTTGTGCAGAGAGAATTAGATTTGGGTGGGGTTTTACTTCAAAGTGAGATCTATATTGCAGTGTAAAAATAAAGCAGTCAGTATTTTACCTGCACAGAAACAAAATTACTCACCCAAATCTAATTCTCTCTGCACATGTTACATCTGCCCCCCCTGCAGTGCACATGGTTTTGTCCATCTAAGAAGGATTTTGTCAGAAAGAATGAACCAAAATAAGGCCCCAAGTTCCGGCCTGGAATACACATCTCACCATGTACAGGAATGCTCGGACCTAGAACCGGCCTGGAATACACAACTCACCATGTACAGGAATGCTCTGACCTAGGACTGGCCTGGGATACACAACTCACCATGTACAGGAATGCTCTGACCTAGAACCAGCCTGGAATACACAACTCACCATGTACAGGATGCTCTGACCTAGAACCAGCCTGGAATACACATCTCACCATGTACAGGAATGCTCTGACCAAGTTCCGGCCTGGAATACACATCTCACCATGTACAGGAATGCTCTGACCTAGAACCGGCCTGAAATACACAACTCACTATGTACAGGAATGCTCTGACCTAGAACCGGCCTGGAATACACATTTCACCATGTACAGGAATGCTCTGACCTAGAACCGGTCTGGAATACACAACTCACCATGTACAGGAATGCTCTGACCTAGAACCGGCCTGGAATACACAACTCACCATGTACAGGAATGCTCTGACCTAGAACCGGCCTGGAATACACAACTCACCATGTACAGGAATGCTCTGACCACGGACCGGCCTGGAATACACAGCTCACCATGTACAGGAATGCTCTGACCTAGAACCGGCCGGGAATACACAACTCACCATTTACAGGAATGCTCTGACCTAGAACCGGTCTGGAATACACAACTCACCATGTACAGGAATGCTCTGACCTAGAACCGGCCTGGAATACACAACTCACCATGTACAGGAATGCTCTGACCTAGAACCGGCCTGGAATACACAACTCACCATGTACAGGAATGCTCTGACCACGGACCGGCCTGGAATACACAACTCACCATGTACAGGAATGCTCTGACCTAGAACTGGCCTGGAATACACAGCTCACCATGTACAGGAATGCTCTGACCTAGAACCGGCCTGGAATACACAACTCACCATGTACAGGAATGCTCTGACCTAGAACCGGCCTGGAATACACAACTCACCACAGGAATGCTCTGACCTAGAACCGGCCTGGAATACACAACTCACCATGTACAGGAATGCTCTGACCTAGAACCGGCCTGGAATACACAACTCACCATGTACAGGAATGCACCCAGTATTAAAGCTTTCAGTGTAGCTTCCATGGTCGACGGAAACTGGAAGATGACCTGGGAAGAGTTGTTCTTCATTTCTTTCCGGATTATGGCCACAGGGCGATTTTCATATAAACTGAGAATCTGAGGATCAGAGGATGAGAGTAGCAGTCACTGCACATCAGTGGAGCATCTCAGTGGGTCACACAGCTGGACAGTGTCGAGGAGACTGAAGATGAAGTAGAGGAAGGGAAGAACCGGGCAGGAGCACAGGTGAGGTAAAGAGGTAGGGTGAGTACGTGAGGAAGGAGGACCCTACTCATAAAAGTTAATAGACTAAAAGGAAGTGGGTGGACGAACGAAAAACAATAGGATAAGTAGGAACGGATGGGAACAAAGACAGGATAGGAGGATCAAAAGAGGTTAGGATGTAACATGTATAGAATTAGATTTGGGTGGAGTGTGTTTAAACTGAAATCTAAATTGCAGTATTTACCCTGCACAGAAACAAAATAACTCACCCAAATCTACATGTTACATCTGCCCCACCTGCAGTGCACATGGTTTTGTCCATTTTGAGAACAAATTTGTACTGCGATCAGATCTGAATAAGGGCCAATGTCCTGTGTAAGATATTTGGGCAGTACGGACGGTTTTATGGTTAATATTACTGCCTCACAGCACTGAGGTCATGGGTTCTATCCCCACCATGGCCCCAACTGTGCGGAGATTGTATATTCTCCCCGTACTCCGGTTTCCTCCCAAAATCCAAAAAATATACTGGTAGGCTAATTGGCTCCCAGCAAAATTAACCCTAGAATGTCTGTGCGCGCGTGTACATGTGGTAGGGAATATAGATTGTTTAGCTCTACTGGGGCAGGGACTGATGTGAATGTTCAACTATACTCTGTACAGCGCTGCGGAATATGTGCGCTATATAATAAACTGTTAATAATAATAATAATAATATTATAGGTGATTCTAGATGTGCTTATTAGATATATGTAACAGGATTTGGAAAGAGATTGAATGTTGGGAACCAAGGACAGGTCACAGTTATGGAGGACACCTCAGCAGTGAGTTTTTGGGGTAGGGTTAAAGGTTGTGTTCGAAGTAGAGATGTCAGGTCAGTAATTACCACTGGTGGTGGAGATATGATTATATTATTACTACATCTGTTGAGTACAACTGTAATTTTCATCCATATTATTTACTCAGTTACAATAAAGAGTCTGCTCCTCACCTCAATAGTTTGGTCAGAGCTGGAGGTCAAGTGTATGGGCAGCCGGGCTGAGAACACAGGTTCGTGGTTATCCATCTGGATTGAGACGTTCAACTCTCTAGACACCTTGGCAATTGAGACAAACCCTATGGGATGGTCACTCTCAGAAGAAGAGGACCAGGTCCCTATCCTCAGCTGAAGAGGGAAAAAAAACATTTGTCAAACGTGTGCAGCACATTCGCTATGTGTTCAGTTATAATAAATATGAGATCATCAGGCATCACGTGGTGATATTCTGAGGAATGGCGCTGCTAGTGCTGGCATAGGGGATCGGTGGGTATGGGTCTGAGTGAGGAATGACATGTCACTCGTCCAATGGGAATCCAGTCAGCATGAGTGGGGGATGGTGGCCCTTAACGTCATCGTTCTATGAGATGAGAACTATGATTATAGAAGGTAAGGACTTTGAGCAAATAAGAGAAAAATTCAGAGCAGTGGCTCAGTGGTCATTTTGCTGGTGAGTCGCGTTATTTGTGGAGTCATTAACTGTATACAAATAAACTTTATTTATAAAAAAAAAATGGTTAAATGTAATGATTCTTCTTAATTCTTACATAAAGGGTCAGGGGTCGTAGGGATTGGCCATTATTCAGGAACCACTGAGGTGGCAAAAGTTACAAGCCAGGGGTTATTTACCCTGACCACAACATCCAGGAGGGTTATATAATCCTATATATTGCTCAGATCTACCTGGTTCGCCTATATATTCCTCAGAGCCCCCCTGTTGCCCATATATATCCATCAAAGCCCCTTGCAGGGGCAAACGCAGGATTTTCAGAAGGGGGTTTCCAGAGGGGCGGAGCAAAGCACGGAGATGGACACTTAGGTGACCCAGTATATGCTTTGATGTCCCGCGGGTGGTAGGGGGTATTATATCAACCGCTCAGCATGTAGGGCCTGGATCAGTAATTTACACTAATTACCCCTTTACTGCACAGATGGTGGGAGATGGGGTGGGAGAAGGGGGCATTGGGCTGAAAGAAGGGGCCCTGATACATAACTTCCAGGGTGGTAGAGGATGTTTAATATGCAGAGGAGGGGTGTATAGTGGAGTGGGCTCATTATTCATAATTTTCTGGTGGGAGGACAGCTTGCTTGACTGCAGATATCTCCAGTTCCCGGAAATAGATTTCTTAGATTTTAATGGAATTAAAAATTAGAGAATCCCACCTACCTAATGGTGTTGGGGACTAGGGGATCAGAGTTCAGGAGGCAAAACAATCTGCCAACAAGAATATAATACTACATACCAGGTGTGTGGATCTGGAGCAGTAACCAGCTGCTGGAAGGCTGATATCTCTGGTTCTGGGCAAAGTAGAGACAAGCTTCTAGTGTCTTTCAAAGGTGGAGAGTCCCAGCTTTTGGTATATACCCCCAGAAAAACTCTATGTCAGAAAAAACCTGAAATATCTGACTGGGAATTAACAGGCTTGGATGGGGACCACTGCTTTGAAGTCAGATATCTCCGGTTCCCAAGGTCCGATTTAAAAAATTCTTGAACTCATGGAAAGAGGGGACCCTCAGCTTTCAGCTTAGGGCCCTTAGACTCCTGGGGGGTTTCTGGGTACTCGGAAACCCCCCCTGCGTGCGCTACTGCCTTGGTGCTCCTATATATCCCCCAAAGCCCCCTGGTGTCCCTATATATCCCTCAGAGCCCCTCGGTGCTCCTATATATCCCCCAACACCCCCTGATGCCCCTATATATCCCTCAGAGCCCCTTTGTGCTCCTAGATATTCCTCATAGCCCCCTGATGCCCCTATATATCCCTCAGAGCCCCATGAGGCCCCTGTCTATCTATCAGAGCCCCTGGTGCTCCTATATATCCCTCAGAGCCCCCTGGTGCTAATATATATCCCTCAGAGCCCCTCGGTGCTCCTATATATCCCCCAACACCCCCTGATGCCCCTATATATCCCTCAGAGTCCCCTGATGCCCCTATATATCCCTCAGAGTCCACTGGTGCCCCTATATATCCCTCAGAGTCCCCTGGTGCCCCTATATATCCCTCAGAGCCCCTTGGTGCTAATATATATCCCTCTATATATCCCTCAGAGCCCCCTGGTGCCCCTATATATCCCTCAGTGTCCCCTGGTGCCCCTATATATCCCTCAGAGCCCCTTGGTGCTAATATATATCCCTCAGAGCCCCCTGGTGCTAATATATATCCCTCAGAACCCCCTGGTGCCCCTATATATCCCTCAGAGTCCACTGGTGCCCCTATATATCCCTCAGAGCCCCCTGGTGCCCCTATATATCCCTCAGAGCCCCTTGTTGCTAATATATATCCCTCAGAGCCCCCTGGTGCCCCTATATATCCCTCAGAGCCCCCTGGTGCCCCTATATATCCCTCAGAGCCCCCTGGTGCTAATATATATCCTCAGAGCCCCCTGGTGCCCCTATATATCCCTCAGAGCCCCCTGGTGCCCCTATATATCCCTCAGAGCCCCGTGGTGCCCCTATATATCCCTCAGAGCCCCCTGGTGCCCCTATATATCCCTCAGAGCCCCCTGGTGTCCCTATAACTTAATTGTTACATTCAGTTTTACAAAACTGAGTTGACTCCACATAAAGCTGTTATCATTCAGTGCCAGCCCAAACATAATCATCAACATATCCAGTTATAGGATGGCAGTACGCTGGAAGAGTACACATTGGCACCTGAGACAAGTACCGCTGCACAGACAAGGTATGAGAGGGCATGCTGGTACTTACTGTGGTATAAGGGGAAATACTGCATGTATTATACATGTTACTGTATATTATACATACATAAGTAATAGATTAGAGGTCTTACACTTATGTTTAATGCAGAAACTCTTGTTGGAGGGTTTGGTCAAAATGACACCTGGAAGTCATGACCTTCTTCAATGAGAGGACAGGGCTCTGACTGGAGTCAGTTAGGGGGGATTTCTAGGTACTCAAACCCCCCCCCCATGTGTGAACATTGGACTTATCCACTTGTTCAACCATCTCCCTGCGTCCCCCAGAATCCTTAGTACAGGGACAGGCAGCTATCCTGATACCATTGTCTTGCAACATTATAACCACTAGGGGTTATAGTGTGGTTGGGGTGGGGGGGGTGGGAGGGTGGGGTGGAGCTGAGTTCCACCGCATCTTTTAAAGTTCCACCCAGGGCCGGTGCAAGGCACCGGAGCGCCCCAGGCGAGTCGGGGTGGGGGCGCCCCGGTGCCGGGGGGGGGGGGTGTACCTGTCCTGTGGCTGTGTATATAAAGCTTGCGGCGGCGGCAGCGGGGGGTCCCTGCAGTCAAGAAATAACGAGCGCTATCCGCCTGGCTACGCGGAAGCGCTTCTGTTGTGAAAACACTGGCCGCACGGCGCACGCTGATTGGCTGAATCTCAGCCAATCAGCGTGCGACCAGTGTTTCCACAACAGAAGCGCTTCCGCGTAGCCCGGCGGATAGCGCTCGTTATTTCTTGACTGCAGGGACCCCCCGCTGCCGCCACCGCAAGCTTTATATAGACAGCCGCAGGACAGGTTCCCCCGCGGCACAGGGGGGCGAAATGCCGCTCTCCAGTGGCCGGCGCCCTAGGCAAATGCCTAGATTTGCCTAGTGGTGGCGCCGGCCCTGGTTCCACCCCTACTATAGCCTTGCACAATAATAATAAAAGCCTGTCCCGGCAGCTTCCTTTTCTGGCACGACGCACGTTATGTCATGCTGTCACTGCTACTGAAATGAAGAAGAGCAACTTATGCTGTGTACACACGGTGAGATTTGACATTAGATTTTGACTATATAGTCAATATCGCATGCAGATCGCACGCAGATCGCACAGGTTTTTTTCCTTGAGATCCCGATGCGCGCTCCCGTGACAGCACAAATCGAAACCCAGATAGACAGGGCAGCAATGATTATATAGTGCAACTCTAATGCAGATTGTATGAATTGTATGTAAATAGTACAGAGATAGCAAAGATTGCATAGCACTCGAATCTAAAGTTGAATAGCAAGGGAATCTCACCGTGTGTACACACCATAAGAGTAGCAGGCCCTCTGCTGCATACTGAAGATAAGGGGATAGTGGACTGAAGGGATACAGGGCATAGAGCTGCTGAAGAGACATGGTGGAGAGTCGACAGACACATACCTCCCAACAGGGGGCATGGTCTATGGCGGGACACGGTAATGTTCCAAAAAAACAGGACGGTCCCACGAAAATATAGGGAAGTAGTCATTGATACATAAGGATAGATAATGTATTCTTTATTGCATCGATTCCACCAGAATGCAAGGTTCTATGACTGGTTCTGGAATTTGATAAGCTTGCCTGAAGAGATGAGTTTTTAGGGAACGCTTATAGGTTTGAACGCTTATAGAGTTGATGCCACATGGCTAAAAGCTCGACCCCCAGATGAATTACGGGAGATTCTAGGTACAGCTAAAAGTCCTTCATCTACAGACCGCAGTAATCGTGTGGGACAGTATGGAATCAAAAGCTGCTTCAGGTACCTTGGGCCTTGGTCATGTAGGACGGTAATACTCAGTAACTTAACCTTGAAGATGATTCGCCAGTTTATAGGCAGACAGTGAAGGGAGTAGAGAATGTGAGTTATGTGGCTAGAACGGGGCTGGTTGGGTAACAGCATCTGCTGGGATAACATGGTAGTGGGCAGTAATCTAATCAAGATTATACAAATGCATGTATGACTGTAGGCAGGTCTTCAGAGGGAAATACGTGTTTAATTCTGGCTGTGTTCCTCAGATGAAAGAGAGGATTTGATTGTGACTGATACCTGATGTGTAAGTGTCAGGTCACAGGGGCAGAACTCTGGGAGGCAATGGTGTCATCTGCCGCCGGGCTCCTGCTCCCAAGGGGGCACCTCTCCTCCCCTGCTAGTTTCAAAAACTAATAAATCAGTTAATTGAAAGCCATCGATATCCGTTCTGTAACTGATTTCTGAAATATATATGTGTTCTTTCTCTCTCTCTCTCTCTCTCTCTCTCTCTCACTCACTCTCAATATATATGTGTGTGTGTGTATAAAACACATATATTTCAGAACATACACATACACTATTATATTATATAAGGTTGGGGGGGGGCACCAATATATATCTTGCCTCCGGGCAACTGTGACAAACTTACGCCACTGTCAGGCCACCATCCAGCACCATGCCATGACTTTTTTGACTGGGTGACTAAAGTAATAGATCAAGGTGGGGCTGTAGATGTAGCTTATCTAGACTTTAGTAAGGCTTTTGACACTGTCCCACATCGCAGACTGTTAAATAAACTTGAAAGCTTGGGATTGGATTCTAAGATAGTTGAATGGATAAGAGCGTGGTTGCAGGACAGAAAACAGAGAGTTGTAGTAAACGGAGTACAGCCAAAGGAGGGAAAGGTTACAAGTGGAGTACCCCAGGGATCTGTACTTGGACCGGTGCTTTTGAATAACTTTATTGGTGATATTGCAAATGGAATTGAGGGTAAAATGTGCCTTTTTGCAGATGACACAAAGGTATGCAACAGGGTAGACACACCGGGAGGGGTAAAACAAATGATTGAGGATCTAGGCAGATTAGAGAAATGGTCAAGAGAATGGCAACTACAGTTTAATGCCAAAAAATGCAAAATCATGCACTTGGGTTGCAAAAATCCAAAGACTAAATATAGTATAAATGGCACTATAATGGAAACTACTGAGGAAGAGAGGGATCTAATTGTCACTATTTCAGGGGACTTAAAAGCAGGTAGGTAATGTAACAAAGCAATGAAGAAGGCAAGTCAGATGCTTGGTTGCATAGGGAGAGGTATCAGCAGTAGAAAGAAAGAAGTAATAATGCCACTGTATAGGTCATTGGTACGACCTCATCTAGAGTATTGTGTTCAGTTCTGGAGGCCATATCTCCAGAAGGATATAAATACATTAGAGACTGTACAAAGAAGGGCAACTAAAATGGTGCATGGCCTACAGTACATCACAAAACGTACCAGGAAAGACTAAAAGATCTTAATATGTATACTTTAGAGCAGAGAAGGGAAAGGGGGGACATGATATAAACTTTCAAATATATCAAGGGCTTTAACAAGGTACAGGTGGGAGACATTCTTCACAGGAAGAGGAGCAGCAGAACACGAGGACATGCACTGACACTAGAGGGAGGAAGATTCAGGGGAAATGTGAGGAAGAATTACTTCACAGAAAGAGTAGTAGATAAGTGGAATAGCCTCCCATCAGATGTGGTAGACGCAAATACAGTAGTACAATTTAAACATGCTTGGGATAAGCATATTGATATCCATACAAAAAAATAAGGATCAAATATGGTTTGAGGTAACATGTTTAAAAAAGGGGCAGACTAGATGGGCCAAGTGGTTCTTATCTGCCGTCAAATTCTATGTTTCTATGACTCAGAGTTATGTAATTCTGTACCCCCCAAGTGTCAGTCCAGTTGGGTGGCTATGCTGCAGTCTTGTCCTTTGATGTTGAGGCCCTATCACATGGACCTCTGTTTTATCAGTCATAATGAGATAAGGCCGTGTTCTGATGTCACACAGGTTGTATGATGTAATGAACTTACATATGTTTTTTCTTCACAGCAGTAGCAGCAGCAGCAGCACACGCTGCTGGTGACCAGATACATTGATAGCACATCTCTCTTGTAAAAGTCTCTTAGTCTCAGGTTCAAGGAGGTTCCACAGCACTCTACCTCCCGATGTACAGAGAAGAGGAACTGTCCATCATAGGTCTGAAAAACTGAATGATAGGACAGTGAGGACCACAGAGAATTATCCGGGGTCCAGCTCCGCCTACAAGGTGTGGCTCCTCCTCATAGTGCGGCACAATATAAAGTGACCGGAAATGTCTTACCTTTGTCCTTCAATATCACCTCCTCCACCTAGAAACATAGGAACCCAATTACCCTCACTGTGTAAAATACCTTGTCCTAGATCATGTACAGATGGCGCCGTGCTTAACCAGCCTGCTGGGATTGCCAGAGTGATACATCATGGCGCACTGTTCTCTGAGATGGAGCCACGCGAGTGTAACACATGCTCAATCATCCATTTGCCGTGAATGGGGCGCGTGAGAGTCTCACATGCGCGCACGTCCCATTCTCTCCGAGCTACAGTGAATGACGGGCCAAGTTGGGACGCAGGCGAACTGAATAAGCGTGGCCACAACCAATAAGATTTAATCTATCATTTTCTAGTAAGCAATAGATACATGTTTGAAAGAATCTGATTGGTTGCTATGGGAGATATCACCTCTTTTCATTTTTAGCAGCTTAAGTACATTTACCCCTCAGATAACAATGGTGTCTCTCACCTCTACAAGGCACTGCAACCCCGGAGGTGCCACAGCGATGGGCTTCTGTACCTGGTCCTGGTGGGCAGGCGTGGAATTACTTTGCCACTGAGGTTGGGTGCGGATGGGTCCAACGTCATAAGATCCTGAACAGCCAGTGATAAGTACATTATATCAGTACACTCATAACGTACAATATGGGGGGTCTTGTACACCCCTGTTATCGGTTATAAGGAGTAACATGGGACCAATACAGATATGTGCACAGGTAGACAGGGCTGAGTTGTTTAAGGGTTTAGGGGAACGGGACTGGTTGAGGTTCTATGGGGGAAGGATTAGGGTAATGGCTGGTTTATATACCAAGGATAGGGGTGGAGGGATTTCAGATGGTAGCTGGCACAGTGACTGTGGCCAATGAGCAAAGAACCATGCTCTATAGAGGAGGGTTATGGGTCCAAGGGGCCGTGTTAGGCAATTCTAAGTCTAATCGGCAGTACACTATATGCTTTGTACTCTATATGGATATCATTGTGTATGTACTGGTTTCCATCAAAGGCCTGGCAGTGGTCTTTCCCAGGGGCTGCAAGGCTTGGATGTACTGGCTGTGGCCAAAATAGCCAATATTGGCAGTTTAGTGAAGTGGGTTCTAAGCTCAGGCAGAAATGTTCATCTATCTATCTATCTATCTATCTATCTATCTGTCTGTCTGTCTGTCTGTCTGTCTATCCCCTAATGTACCACTAGCCCCTCTCAATCCCTTTCTACCTTCCATTGGCCTATTTGTTGCCCCCTTTGTACGCATTCCTCCCTCAGCTTCTCATTCTCATGCTGGTCCTGTGCACATCACATTTGAGTCTCCTTCATTGTCTCCACTACCCTCTGCTATACTGTAGTCTTCCATTCTTTCCCTCACTTCCTCACTCTTATCTCTCCTAACCTCTTCCTGTCACTCTGTTCCCGTCCCCTTTGCTTCTCCCTTGCTTGGATATATCAATAGCTCCTTCAGACTCCAGTACCACCGCTCTAGCTGTTGACTGCTCCATCCTCACCACTATCATCAAGTCTACTGCCTGGGTGTAATCTTCAACGCCCTCACCGCACATATCTAGTTTATCTCACAGTCCTGCTACTTCCCTATTTGCAGTAGGTCTAGAACCAGATGCTTTCTTACCAGGGATGATACCACAACTCCCATCCATGCACTTATCATCTCCTACCTGCACTATTGTAACCTTCTCTTTTCTGATCTTCATTAATCTTGTCCACCTCTCGCCACCCCATTCTATACCACTATGTGTTGGCCTTACTGCTATTTCAAATACTGTACTTCACTAACTCCCCAACCACCTCAGAGAACAATTCACACATCTCACCCCCAGATATAAAGCCCTTGATCATGTCAATCTCCATTTTCCATTTACCCTCTGCGCTTCTACTGATCACCACCTCACCCTATCTCTTTTTTACCTGCCTCCAAGTTTTCTCTCATGTTCATTTTTCTGCATCAGAGCTCCCTCAGTATCCACCTTACCTTCAAATGGTCCCATAAGACTCACCCAAGGGTTAAAGTCGGGGGGGGGGGGTGTTGGTGGGACTATATCAACCAACACCTTGGCCCTGCACCGTAATTCTAAAAAAGCATTACACATTTTGCAGAGGGGGTGCCAAAAACTCTACCAATGGCCCTGGCTCTGCCTAATGGGGAGTAGAGGGGGGTTATTAGGTGGTACAGGGCAATGAGTCCCCCCACCTCCCCCGTACCAATTTAAGCCATGGACACACTTTTTTTAGGACCTGTTACTCCTTATAAGTCTGTACTCTACCCCTCTGATATCACACTTACTGTCTATACCAGTTCACCCTTCTGGGTACAACCATCGCTTAGACCAGTGGTTCCCAACCTGGGGTACTAGTACCCCTGGGGGTACTCTGCAGACCAGTTGGGGGTACTTGGAAATAATATTGGTAATGGCGGAAGAAGAAAAAGTCTCCCAATGGCATAAGAAGTCTACCATTGCCATGGAAACAAGCCACGTTGTGTCATTTCCAGTTCCATCTGCAGCGCCATCAGCATCTCCTCGTGCTTTTGCCCAACCAGCAATTCACTGAGAGCTACCTGTGAACATCTGCCCCGCACTGACACGGGTGGAAGAAGCATTAATTCTACAGGTGTCATCGGGAACTCTGGAGACAATATACAGCCAGCGGCCAGACAAAGATGGACCTGATTCCTGACCATATACAGTACTAGTCCACGGCTACATCCACGCATACTGCTCACTTCCACTCATAAGTACTGTGGAAATGTCAAATTGAGAGGAGGGGTACTTATAATGAAAAGCCTAATCAAGGGGTACGGGAGAGAAAAAAGGTTGGGAACCACTGGCTCAGACTATAAGCCCTCAGAGGCAGTGCCATTTCAGACACCCCAGGAGTAAAAATAATAGTAAATAATAAAATAATAGAAATAATAAAAATTGGAATTCCTATTTTTCCTCTGAAGGACAAATTGATGATATATTGGATACAGCAGATACATTGGGCAAAAATGATTGTGGATACAGCAGAATGGTCAAAGTATTATACAAACAAACACAACAGGGACCCAGATCTCACCTGATGTCTTGAACGTCACATCGCAGGAATCCCAGGAGGCTAGCACAGCAATGGCAATAATAGTAGTAAGTAATAATAGTAGTAGTAATAATAGTAGTAAGTAATAATAGTAGTAAGTAATAATAGTAGTAAGTAATAATAGTAGTAAGTAATAATAGTAGTAAGTAATAATAGTAGTAAGTAATAATAGTAGTAGTAGTACCGGTACTAATAACATTAATAAAGATAAAATTGCGCTACATGTACACACGACGGCGGTGGTCCTTTACATCCCACGGGAGCGTGCATCGTTAACGATATTGAGCTTCCCCCACCGATATTATAGACAATATCGCTCGGAAGGGTCAATATGAGCATTGTTGTGTGTAATATCACTCAGCGGGCATAAATCAGTATTATTTTGGAAGGGGCCGAGTTCCGATGGTGGGGGGGGATGGTTGCGCATGCGTATTTGTTTTTCCCATTCGCCAAGCCATTAGGTCCAGAGGGGCCGTGGACGGACATCGGGCCGGAGCGGGGTGACGCCTAGCATTTTATGGGCGTCCCCATGAAAACTCTGGGCGCTCCCCTGTGAAGGCAGGTGGGCCGATGCCTTCCAGGGGCGGGCGGATAAAGTCACATGACATCAGTGCCCGCCCCCTCTCTGGCGGACACTGACAGAAAAAAAATCATCCGATGGTCGGCGACTATAAAATGTTTTCTCTTCCCTTCGGCCGCAGGAGAGGGGATGTGTTCGCGGACATACCCCCGCATGGTACCAAGGGGATTGGGCGGTTGGCAGGTGCGCGCTCGGCCAGGCGGCATTATGCCGCTTGCTAAGCAGGAAACGAACAATGCTTAACGAGCGGTCCTGAATCACCCTCAGTGTGTCTGGCGCTTTAATGGCACAAATGTTATACAGGAACTCACCTACAGCCATGGCGGGGAGACGGCAGGAATCCGATTATATATCACCCTCTGTAACACAGATACAAATACAAACAATTACATCAATTCTCAGCTACTAACTAGTATTATCTGCTACACGTCCCTCATTATGTCAGCCTCAGCTACTAACTAGTATTATCTGCTACACGTCCCTCATTATGTCAGCCTCAGCTACTAACTAGTATTATCTGATACACGTCACTCATTATGTCAGTCTCAGCTACTAACTAGTATTATCTGCTACACGTCCCTCATTATGTCAGTCTCAGCTACTAACTAGTATTATCTGCTACACGTCCCTCATTTTGTCAGTCTCAGCTACTAACTAGTATTATCTGCTACACGTCCCTCATTATGTCAGCCTCAGCTACTAACTAGTATTATCTGCTACACGTCCCTCATTATGTCAATCTCAGCTGCTAACTAGTATTATCTGCTACACGTCCCTCATTATGTCAGCCTCAGCTACTAACTAGTATTATCTGCTACACGTCCCTCATTATGTCAATCTCAGCTGCTAACTAGTATTATCTGCTACACGTCCCTCATTATGTCAGTCTCAGCTGCTAACTAGTATTATCTGCTACACGTCCCTCATTATGTCAGTCTCAGCTACTAACTAGTATTATCTGCTACCGGTCCATCATTATGTCAGTCTCAGCTACTAACTAGTATTATCTGCTACACGTCCCTCATTATGTCAGCCTCAGCTACTAACTAGTATTATCTGCTACACGTCCCTCATTATGTCAGTCTCAGCTGCTAACTAGTATTATCTGCTACACGTCCCTCATTATGTCAGCCTCAGCTACTAACTAGTATTATCTGCTACCCTTCCCTCATTATGTCAGTCTCAGCTGCTAACTAGTATTATCTGCTACACGTCCCTCATTATGTCAGCCTCAGCTACTAACTAGTATTATCTGCTACACGTCCCTCATTATGTCAATCTCAGCTGCTAACTAGTATTATCTGCTACACGTCCCTCATTATGTCAGCCTCAGCTACTAACTAGTATTATCTGCTACACGTCCCTCATTATGTCAATCTCAGCTGCTAACTAGTATTATCTGCTACACGTCCCTCATTATGTCAGTCTCAGCTGCTAACTAGTATTATCTGCTACACGTCCCTCATTATGTCAGTCTCAGCTACTAACTAGTATTATCTGCTACCGGTCCATCATTATGTCAGTCTCAGCTACTAACTAGTATTATCTGCTACACGTCCCTCATTATGTCAGCCTCAGCTACTAACTAGTATTATCTGCTACACGTCCCTCATTATGTCAGTCTCAGCTGCTAACTAGTATTATCTGCTACACGTCCCTCATTATGTCAGCCTCAGCTACTAACTAGTATTATCTGCTACCCTTCCCTCATTATGTCAGTCTCAGCTGCTAACTAGTATTATCTGCTACACGTCCCTCATTATGTCAGCCTCAGCTACTAACTAGTATTATCTGCTACCCTTCCCTCATTATGGAAGTCTCAGCTACTAACTAGTATTATCTGCTACACGTCCCTCATTATGTCAGTCTCAGCTACTAACTAGTATTATCTGCTACCCTTCCCTCATTATGTCAGTCTCAGCTACTAACTAGTAGCTGCTACCCTTCCCTCATTATGTCAGTCTCAGCTACTAACTAGTATTATCTGCTACACGTCCCTCATTATGTCAGTCTCAGCTACTAACTAGTATTATCTGCTACACGTCCCTCATTATGTCAGTCTCAGCTACAAACTAGTATTATCTGCTATACGTCCCTCATTATGTCAATCTCAGCTACTAACTAGTATTATCTGCTACCCTTCCCTCATTATGTCAGTCTCAGCTACAAACTAGTATTATCTGCTATACGTCCCTCATTATGTCAATCTCAGCTGCTAACTAGTATTATCTGCTACCCTTCCCTCATTATGTCAGTCTCAGCTACAAACTAGTATTATCTGCTATACGTCCCTCATTATGTCAATCTCAGCTACTAACTAGTATTATCTGCTACCCTTCCCTCATTATGTCAGTCTCAGCTACAAACTAGTATTATCTGCTACACGTCCCTCATTTTGTCAGTCTCAGCTACTAACTAGTATTATCTGCTACACGACCTTCATTATGTCAGTCTCAGCTACTAACTAGTATTATCTGCTACACGTCCCTCATTATGTCAGTCTCAGCTACTAACTAGTATTATCTGCTACACGTCCCTCATTATGTCAGTCTCAGCTACTAACTAGTATTATCTGCTACACGTCCCTCATTATGTCAGTCTCAGCTACTAACTAGTATTATCTGCTACCCTTCCCTCATTATGTCAGTCTAGCTACTAACTAGTATTATCTGCTACACGTCCCTCATTATGTCAGTCTCAGCTACTAACTAGTATTATCTGCTACCCTTCCCTCATTATGTCAGTCTCAGCTACTAACTAGTATTATCTGCTACCCTTCCCTCATTATGTCAGTCTCAGCTACTAACTAGTATTATCTGCTACCCTTCCCTCATTATGTCAGTCTCAGCTACTAACTAGTATTATCTGCTACACGTCCCTCATTATGTCAGTCTCAGCTACTAACTAGTATTATCTGCTATCCTTCCCTCATTATGTCAGTCTCAGCTACTAACTAGTATTATCTGCTACACGTCCCTCATTATGTCAGTCTCAGCTACTAACTAGTATTATCTGCTACACGTCCCTCATTATGTCAGTCTCAGCTACTAACTAGTATTATCTGCTACCCTTCCCTCATTATGTCAGTCTCAGCTACTAAGTAGTATTATCTGCTACACGTCCCTCATTGTGTCAGTCTCAGCTACTAACTAGTATTATCTGCTACACGTTCCTCATTATGTCAGTCTCAGCTACTAAATAGTATTATCTGCTACCCATCCCTCATTATGTCAGTCTCAGCTACTAACTAGTATTATCTGCTACCCTTCCCTCATTATGTCAGTCTCAGCTACTAACTAGTATTATCTGCTACCCTTCCCTCATTATGTCAGTCTCAGCTACTAACTAGTATTATCTGCTACCCTTCCCTCTTTATGTCAGTCTCAGCTACTAACTAGTATTATCTGCGACCCTTCCCTCATTATGTCAGTCTCAGCTACTAACTAGTATTATCTGCTACCTCATTATGTCAGTCTCAGCTACTAACTAGTATTATCTGCTACACGTCCCTCATTATGTCAGTCTCAGCTACTAACTAGTATTATCTGCTACCCTTCCCTCATTATGTCAGTCTCAGCTACTAACTAGTATTATCTGCTACACGTCCCTCATTATGTCAGTCTCAGATACTAACTAGTATTATCTGCTACCCTTACCTCATTATGTCAGTCTCAGCTACAAACTAGTATTATCTGCTACACGTCCATCATTATGTCAGTCTCAGCTACTAACTAGTATTATCTGCTACACGTCCCTCATTATGTCAGTCTCATCTACTAACTAGTATTATCTGCTACCCTTCCCTCATTATGGAAGTCTCAGCTACTAACTAGTATTATCTGCTACCCGTCCATCATTATGTCAGTCTCAGCTACTAACTAGTATTATCTGCTACCCTTACCTCATTATGTCAGTCTCATCTACTAACTAGCATTATCTGCTACACTTCCCTCATTATGTCAGTCTCAGCTACTAACTAGTATTATCTGCTACCGGTCCATCATTATGTCAGTCTCAGCTACTAACTAGTATTATCTGCTACCCATCCATCATTATGTCAGTCTCAGCTACTAACTAGAATTATCTGCTCTACGTCCCTCATTATGTCAGTCTCAGCTACTAACTAGTATTATCTGCTACCCATCCATCATTATGTCAGTCTCAGCTACTAACTAGTATTATCTGCTACACTTCCATCATTATGTCAGTCTCAGCTACTAACTAGTATTATCTGCTACACGTCCCTCATTATGTCAGTCTCAGCTACAAACTAGTATTATCTGCTACACGTCCCTCATTATGTCAGTCTCAGCTACTAACTAGTATTATCTGCTACACGTCCCTCATTATGTCAGTCTCAGCTACTAACTAGTATTATCTGCTACCCTTCCCTCATTATGTCAGTCTCAGCTACAAACTAGTATTATCTGCTATACGTCCCTCATTATGTCAATCTCAGCTGCTAACTAGTATTATCTGCTACCCTTCCCTCATTATGTCAGTCTCAGCTACAAACTAGTATTATCTGCTATACGTCCCTCATTATGTCAATCTCAGCTGCTAACTAGTATTATCTGCTACCCTTCCCTCATTATGTCAGTCTCAGCTACAAACTAGTATTATCTGCTATACGTCCCTCATTATGTCAATCTCAGCTGCTAACTAGTATTATCTGCTACCCTTCCCTCATTATGTCAGTCTCAGCTACAAACTAGTATTATCTGCTATACGTCCCTCATTATGTCAATCTCAGCTACTAACTAGTATTATCTGCTACCCTTCCCTCATTATGTCAGTCTCAGCTACTAACTAGTATTATCTGCTAACCTTCCCTCATTATGTCAGTCTCAGCTACTAACTAGTATTATCTGTTACACGTCCCTCATTATGTCAGTCTCAGCTACTAACTAGTATTATCTGCTACACGTCCCTCATTATGTCAGTCTCAGCTACTAACTTGTATTATCTGCTACACGTCCCTCATTATGTCAGTCTCAGCTACTAACTAGTAATATCTGCTACACGTCCCTCATTATGTCAGTCTCAGCTACTAACTAGTATTATCTGCTACACGTCCCTCATTATGTCAGTCTCAGCTACTAACTAGTATTATCTGCTACCCTTCCCTCATTATGTCAGTCTCAGCTACAAACTAGTATTATCTGCTACACGTCCCTCATTTTGTCAGTCTCAGCTACTAACTAGTATTATCTGCTACACGACCTTCATTATGTCAGTCTCAGCTACTAACTAGTATTATCTGCTACACGTCCCTCATTATGTCAGTCTCAGCTACTAACTAGTATTATCTGCTACACGTCCCTCATTATGTCAGTCTCAGCTACTAACTAGTATTATCTGCTACACGTCCCTCATTATGTCAGTCTCAGCTACTAACTAGTATTATCTGCTACCCTTCCCTCATTATGTCAGTCTAGCTACTAACTAGTATTATCTGCTACACGTCCCTCATTATGTCAGTCTCAGCTACTAACTAGTATTATCTGCTACCCTTCCCTCATTATGTCAGTCTCAGCTACTAACTAGTATTATCTGCTACCCTTCCCTCATTATGTCAGTCTCAGCTACTAACTAGTATTATCTGCTACCCTTCCCTCATTATGTCAGTCTCAGCTACTAACTAGTATTATCTGCTACACGTCCCTCATTATGTCAGTCTCAGCTACTAACTAGTATTATCTGCTACACGACCTTCATTATGTCAGTCTCAGCTACTAACTAGTATTATCTGCTATCCTTCCCTCATTATGTCAGTCTCAGCTACTAACTAGTATTATCTGCTACACGTCCCTCATTATGTCAGTCTCAGCTACTAACTAGTATTATCTGCTACACGTCCCTCATTATGTCAGTCTCAGCTACTAACTAGTATTATCTGCTACCCTTCCCTCATTATGTCAGTCTCAGCTACTAAGTAGTATTATCTGCTACACGTCCCTCATTGTGTCAGTCTCAGCTACTAACTAGTATTATCTGATACACGTTCCTCATTATGTCAGTCTCAGCTACTAAATAGTATTATCTGCTACCCATCCCTCATTATGTCAGTCTCAGCTACTAACTAGTATTATCTGCTACCCTTCCCTCATTATGTCAGTCTCAGCTACTAACTAGTATTATCTGCTACCCTTCCCTCATTATGTCAGTCTCAGCTACTAACTAGTATTATCTGCTACCCTTCCCTCTTTATGTCAGTCTCAGCTACTAACTAGTATTATCTGCGACCCTTCCCTCATTATGTCAGTCTCAGCTACTAACTAGTATTATCTGCTACCCCATTATGTCAGTCTCAGCTACTAACTAGTATTATCTGCTACACGTCCCTCATTATGTCAGTCTCAGCTACTAACTAGTATTATCTGCTACCCTTCCCTCATTATGTCAGTCTCAGCTACTAACTAGTATTATCTGCTACACGTCCCTCATTATGTCAGTCTCAGATACTAACTAGTATTATCTGCTACCCTTACCTCATTATGTCAGTCTCAGCTACAAACTAGTATTATCTGCTACACGTCCATCATTATGTCAGTCTCAGCTACTAACTAGTATTATCTGCTACACGTCCCTCATTATGTCAGTCTCATCTACTAACTAGTATTATCTGCTACCCTTCCCTCATTATGGAAGTCTCAGCTACTAACTAGTATTATCTGCTACCCGTCCATCATTATGTCAGTCTCAGCTACTAACTAGTATTATCTGCTACCCTTACCTCATTATGTCAGTCTCATCTACTAACTAGCATTATCTGCTACACTTCCCTCATTATGTCAGTCTCAGCTACTAACTAGTATTATCTGCTACCGGTCCATCATTATGTCAGTCTCAGCTACTAACTAGTATTATCTGCTACCCATCCATCATTATGTCAGTCTCAGCTACTAACTAGAATTATCTGCTCTACGTCCCTCATTATGTCAGTCTCAGCTACTAACTAGTATTATCTGCTACCCATCCATCATTATGTCAGTCTCAGCTACTAACTAGTATTATCTGCTACACTTCCATCATTATGTCAGTCTCAGCTACTAACTAGTATTATCTGCTACACGTCCCTCATTATGTCAGTCTCAGCTACAAACTAGTATTATCTGCTACACGTCCCTCATTATGTCAGTCTCAGCTACTAACTAGTATTATCTGCTACACGTCCCTCATTATGTCAGTCTCAGCTACTAACTAGTATTATCTGCTACCCTTCACTCATTATGTCAGTCTCAGCTACTAACTAGTATTATATGCTACCCTTCCCTCATTATGTCAGTCTCTGCTACTAACTAGTATTATCTGCTACCCTTCCCTCATTATGTCAGTCTCTGCTACTAACTAGTATTATCTGCTACCCTCCCTCATTATGTCAGTCTCAGCTACTAACTAGTATTATCTGCTACCCGTCCCTCATTATGTCAGTCTCAGCTACTAACTAGTATTATCTGCTACACGTCCTTCATTAAGTCAGTCTCAGCTACTAACTAGTATTATCTGCTACCCTTCCCTCATTATGTCAGTCTCAGCTACTAACTAGTATTATCTGCTACACGTTCCTCACTATGGCCCTTATTCAGATCTGTGCGGCCGGAGCCGCACACGGTGCTGCGGCCGCACAAACCAATCCCCGCCCACGATACGGATCGCCACGGCCGTCCGTACACGGACGGCTGGCGATCCGCAAGAAAATGGTGGGGCATACGCCTCCACCATGGTGGGAGCTGCCCCCTGCATTCGATGGTCGGCGACCATCGAAGGCAGGGCCGCACGCCCCACCAGGTCCCGCAAGCTGAGACCACACGGACAATCGTCCGTGTGATAGCTTGTATGGGGGCTGAGAGCTGACATCCGGCGACGTCAGCTTCCCGCCCCCATCACTGGCGTCATACCCTCATTAGCATGCATACGCCCCGCGTTTGCATGGGAACGCCCATGAAACGCGGGGCGTATGCATAGGGAAATGAGGGTATGAAGCCCCTCACGCCCCTATACGCCCCCTTTGCGGCGGACGAACTACGTCTGCGGCGAATTGGGCTGCACATGCGCAGATTGACCTCTGCGCATGTGCAGACTGAAAACATCGGCGGTACGGCCGCACGCGGGCCGTACCGCACGATTCAGAATAAGGGCCCATGTCAGTCTTAGCTACTAACTATGTCAGTCTCAGCTACTAACTAGTATTATCTGCTACACGTCCCTCATTATGTCAGTCTCAGCTACTAACTAGTATTATCTGCTACACGTTCCTCACTATGTCAGTCTCAGCTACTAACTATGTCAGTCTCAGCTACTAACTAGTATTATCTGCTACACGTCCCTCATTATGTCAGTCTCAGCTACTTACTAGTATTATCTGCGACCCTTCCCTCATTATGTCAGTCTCAGCTACTAACTAGTATTATCTGCTACACGTTCCTCACTATGGCCCTTATTCTGATTGACGCGGACTTTACCGCATACTTTCGGATCGCGTCTTTTCGGCGTCTGCGCATGCGTGGAGAACGCAACGCGCATGTGCCACGCCTTGACTCCGTACCAGTTCGGCCAAATCCCGTACAAAACTGTTCCCCGCAATCAGTCGGGAAATATGGGCGTATTATGGGCGTCATGCGGAATGTCACA
Source organism: Crinia signifera (assembly GCF_055691185.1). NCBI lineage: Eukaryota > Metazoa > Chordata > Amphibia > Anura > Myobatrachidae > Crinia > Crinia signifera. The sequence goes on along the minus strand of NC_139220.1, from coordinate 324,401,102 downwards.
TGGGCGTAGTTTCAAAGTGGGCAAAACGGGGCGGAAACATGGGCGGACACGGGGGAGTACACTTATGTTGGGGGGCGTACATTCGGATAGCACTCCGAATGCACGCGATCAAAAAGGGAAGAAATGTGCGGTGTCCACAAGTGTACTATTGCTTTGCGGACACCACTCGTTCATGCGGTAGGCGAACGTACGCCTAATGACTACAAGCATTAACACCTGAACCCAATAGAATCTACTCCTTTACTCATTACTCACTAATAGGCCGCTTGTCAGTGCTTTAATTGAAACCATTGCTGCTTCAAGGAACCCTTACTAAACACCCACATATCCTGTACTTGTCAGACACTTTAAAACTGCTAACAATGGACATGACAGAATATTAATACTAGCAATACACATGTGTATTCGACATGTACTCATGAAACCACACATTTTTGGTAAAGTAAACAAATTTATTTCTATACATGTCACAGTCAATGCCACTGTGATGCAATGACCAAAAAATACAAAATCCAAAAAATAAACAACATGGCAGGAATGTAGCAAAATAAATAATAATACAAAACAAATATAATTGCACACAGATGGACTCCAGCACCTCCTATGTGCCACTGCACATGCAGCCAGTGGGAAATGAGGATGCTGCTGGCCCTTCTACAGCAGGGCAACCTGCACCTGACCATTCTACAGCAGGGCAACCTACACCTGGCCCTTCTGCAGCAGGCCAACCTGCAGCTGGCTCATATGCACCATCAGCAGAATCATTTGGAACACAACCGGGGACTTCACAAGATAGTACCATGGCCATCACTTCAAGTACAGCTGACAGTAATGGCAGGCAAAAGAGGGCAACAGGGGAACCAAAAAGGACATATGAAGCAAGGGCTCATCTGGTTACCCTCAGCACGTGATTGGACACAAGAAGCTGACACACACAGCACAATGGAAGACTTGGGACCACATAACGGTGGAGATTAATGCAGCCACAAGTTCATTTGCGACCACGTTTGGCCTTGGTAGGCTCCTTGGCCTGTGCAGCAGCTCTTCGGGGACGGCCAGATGCTGGGGCAGGTGGAGCAGATGATGTTGAGGGGTTGGCTGGTCTACCCCTCCTGCCAGCAGGGAGTGTTGCCGGTGGTAATGCACCAGAAACGGATGACATTAGGACCCTGTTGCTGGTAACCAGCTCCACCATAAGCTCATTATGGTGGAGGAGGAGATCATTTTGGCGGGTGGCTTGCTCGGCCAGCACCTGAGCACTTGCAGCCATGGCCTGATGTGACTCAGCCATGGCCTGCATGCTCGCAGCGATGGCCTGCTGGGTGCTGACCAAGCTCGCCAGGATCTCCTCGGTCCTATGCATCCGTTCTGATGCCAAGTCTCCCTGCTGGTTGATGTCCCCAAGCATCTGTGCCAAGGCGGCCAAATCGGCTTGGGCCGATGGCTGCTGCTGCACAGGCCTACCACTGGGGCCAGGTGGCACGGACTCCTCCACCTCCTGAGCAGAGTCGGCACCAAGCGGTGGGGTGTCTGTGGAAAAAGATAAACACAATTAGGAGACATTCTAAGATAATTACTTGCACAAGTTTATGGCATGACCAATATTTACCTTCCAGCAAAGACGCAAACACTTCAGCTGGGGCCTCGCTATCCATCGTGCTCACCCCCCTGATCTCCTCAACTGATATACAGCTCTCGGCCATCAACTCCAGGGGGGTGAGCTCTAGCCCTGATGGCATGGGCCCGGCCCCAGATGTCTGGCTGTGTTCCCACCGCTTGGTCATCTTCCTCTTCAGGTTGGTTTTGAAGTCCTGCCACCTGCAATGTAAGTTGACATATTAATACATGTCACTCCAGATGTTAGCTGTTGCAGCCATTGCTCTGTGCTACATATTACGACATGTGATTAATGTCCAAAAGATAATATTACATGCAACTATGATATCCACCGTTACAATACACATTCACAATCACCCTACTCTAACTCTCACCGAAATAACATGGCAATAATGTATGTGTATCGTAACAACCTCACGGGCCATTTGCTAAATCCATCTAAGCATCAATTCAATCATTACTTGGCTATTACTGGGCACATGTATCACAAAACAACTTGCCTCTTCTTCACATGGTCCGTCTCACGAACTTGTGGCGCTACTTCATTAATCTCTGCCGTTATCTGTTCCCAAATCTTCCATCTGCGTGTGTGTGTCAGCTTCTCCGATGGACACTCAATCCAATCACGTGCTCGGGGAACCAGGATGGCAAGCTCCTGTGCTTCATATGCCTTATTTTTTTGGGGTGGTTCCTCTGTTGCCCTGGCTCTCCCCTTGCCACGTCCTTGGCCACGCCCCCTGTCACGTGTCGCTGCACTTGAAGTGCTGGCCATGGTACTACCTTGTGAAGTCCCCGGTTGTGTTCCAATCAATTCTGCTGATGGTGCATATGAGCCAGCTGCAGGTTGGCCTGCTGCAGAAGGGCCAGGTGTAGGTTGCCCTGCTGTAGAATGGTCAGGTGCAGGTTGCCCTGCTGTAGAAGGTCCAGCAGCCTCCTCATTACCCACTGGCCGCATGTGCAGTGGCACATAGGTGGTGCTGGAGTCCATCTGGTCAAATAGTTGCTGCAGATCTGGGTCCACCTCTGGTTGTGATCCAGACATGTTAGCAACAACATGGTCACCTTCTAATACACCTTTATATACTGTTTGTGTATCCTGTTTGGCGGACATCAGCGGCAGCTGCGTTCCGTGCGTGAGCGTACGTCGCTGTTTTTTCGCGCCGCATACGGTGGCGGAAATTCCATTGTGTAAAACCTGGCGAAAGTTCTACATGAAATACTGGGCACCAATGCTAACATTGCATAGAATCTTCTGATACACCTGTGACTATTGCACAATACACATGCTATTTGCTAGCATGACATGACATTTGATTCATGACTACTGTGGTATTGTGGCGTTTTATTGCAAGCTAAAAGTAGCCCAATCCCTTAGATAATCCAGGCCACAAGTCATGCAATACTCATCTCTACTGTTATAGACCACACATGTGAGAGCCCTATAAATAGTGACTTGCTGCTAGAATCATTGGTCTCCAGATCTGGACTTGTCAGGGTCTAAGGTAAGCTCTTCCATGCTCCTTGTAGATATGATATCCATTAACAATGTAAGTGTATGAATGTATGCACCATTGCCTCACTGACTACAGATTGTTGGGCCAGCAAAGTGCGTGTAGCATTATTGCAACATGTCACATGTTCACTATTTCACTCACAGGTCTTAAACCTGTGTGGGTTCATCTATTGCAGGACAACATGTCCCAGCAATAGATGAAATGTCTCATAGTACATGATGTCGGCAAAAAATGCTGACACCTTTATCTGAGTGTTTTGGACGGTGTGTATTGAGTTCATATTATTGTGTCATCATTATAGAGTCAAATGGATCTGAGGGATTTCACGGGGCGGCCATCTATTGTACGTATTGAAGGCTACAAATCTATTTGTAGTGGGATATGGCCATTATGTGCATAGGTGCATCAGTATTTATGTTCATTTCTTTATAGGTTGCTGAAGCAATGATGCGCTACATGGAGAGGAGGCTAAGGGCACTTGCGGCTCTCCCCACTCGTCGGCCAAGGAGGCCAGGACGTGCTAGAATCTATCGCACACGGGTGACTCTGTTTGCTATGCCCGATGATGAGGTACTTACTAGGTACCGGTTACCGCCACATGTAATTCTGGATCTGCTCACCTTAATTCAGAGCGATCTGGAACCTCTACAAGGGATCACGACAGCAATTCCGCCTCACACACAGCTGCTGGCGGTGTTGCATTTCTGCGCCTCAGGATCATTCCAACAAGTAGTGGCAGTACTTGCTGGAATATCTCAGCCGGCCTTCTGCCGAATCCTGAGGCGTGTGACGTCGGCCATGTTCAGGCGCAAGGGGCACTTCATGGCCATGACATTTGCCACCGAGACCCTGCGCAGAAGCCAGCAGGCCTTCCATCAAATTGCTGGCTTCCCTAATGTGATAGGGGCTGTGGATGGCACCCATGTACCATTTGTGCCTCCATCTCGAAGTGAGAAGATATATAGGAACCGCAAATTGTTCCACTCACTGAACGTGATGGTGGTATGTGGCCCATCCATGGAAATTCTCGCCTTCAACTCGAAGTTTCCCGGAAGTGCCCATGACTCTCATGTCATCCGACAAACCGGGATATGGCAAAGACTCCAAGAGCTGGAAGGCCGTGATGCGTGGGTTCTGGGTGACTCCGGTTACCCATGTACGCCCTGGCTACTTACGCCGTACAGCTACCCAGCACCGGGCCCACAGGAGGCATTTAATCGGGCGCATGTTGCCACCAGGCAAGTGGTGGAGCGCTCAATTGGCCTTTTAAAAGGTCGATTTAGAGTGCTCCACCGCACTGGTGGTGACTTACAATATGCGCCTCAAATGGTGTCGAGGATCGTGGGCCTGTGTATATTTTTCCACAACATTGCTGTGCGGCGTGAGATACCCTTTGATGAGTGGGAGGTACCATCTGAGCCGCAAGATCCGCCCATGCGCCCATCCCGCGCCCCTGAATGCCGGAGGGGATACCAGCTGCGGGACTCTGTGGCGCAAAGATACTTCAGGTACATGTTATCGAGTTGACAGAACACACCAATTTTAGTCAAAATCAGCCCTTCAAATAAGTACAGTGTGTTAGTTGTCAGTGTTACAAAACTAAAATTAGCCAGCCTGCCCTCCTAATGGCAAAGAAATAGGAGATATTTATCATATGTGCTTAGTTTTGGGGGAAGTTCAATATAGGTGCTAATTATTATACCTTGTACAAGGGATCTTATGTGTTTGTTATATCTTCATTATTGTAGTTGATACTATCCCTGATGACTGGTGAGTACATTGATTTATTCTCTAATGTGTTGGGGATTTTTTCCTGTGTTGATGTATGATTTGTTTGCAGATATATATATATATATATATATATATATATATATATATATATGATATTTGAATTTATTCACATGTTTCAACATTTCAAGGAGCAGGCACCCAGGCAGGCAGGCAGGCAGGCAGGCAGGCAGGCAGGGCTGGTGTATAATGCTGGTCTCAGGATACCTGCAAGTATGTGTATGTGTCTTTTACACATAAATGTACGCATACACATAGATGCATAGAGTAAGTAATGCTAACTACAGCTATGCGTTGCTAAGCTATAGCACGCGTTGCTTGGCGGAGCGAGGCGTCATTGGATTTGCTAAGTGCATACACACTGTGTTTTATATATATATCAGATTTGTTCATTGCCATACATCAGCACTACTGTTTTGAAGGCATGCGAATTTGTCACCATTTGTGTTGGCGCAGAGACGCTGTTCATGTAAAGATGAACAATAAAGTTATTAACACAAATAACTGTGATCAACCAATGCCACCACCTGATTGGTTGATAGATGCCATTGTTAACATGGCGGAGACACGAAGGGCAGACCCCTTTACACATGCGGAGCTGAGGGTTCTGGTCTCCGTCATGGAGACAAGGCTGGGCCGTGCGGGGCCCTTTATCACTAACCGCCATAAGCGGAGGGCCTATGCTGCGGCAGGGCGCCGTATTTACGCCCGCACTCGGGTGCGGAGGTCCCTCGGGCAGCTCGAGAGGCGGTGGTCGGACCTCCGCAGGCGCCAGCCCCAGCTCTTGCAGCAAATCAGGGGCGAAATTGCTGATTGTGAGTATTTTAGCTATGAAATTTCGCACTTACAACATAGCATATATAAACAATAACATGTGTCTCATGATAAGTGGGTGTCCATGGGTTTAAAAGTCCATAGACTGTTATGTGTGCTTCTTCCTGGTTAACATGCAGTCATGTGGCTTTTATATGTAATGACATAGCATTGAGGATTCTGATGCATACAATGTGCCAGATCTAATATGTGTTACACATTGATAAATGCCAGGGTTGTAATGTTTGAACAAATTACTAACAATCACATAATAATTTAAATGTCACATTTTTGAGTCCATTAACAGTAAGGAGCTACTTGCCTGCATCGTTTGCCATCATTATCACCCTTCCATGTATGTCTTGTTATGGATTAATACATGTGCCCCAATGACCCGACATTGACCATGATTTTTTTTTCTACCACACAGCACGAGCCCGAGCCCGACAGGCCCGTGAAGAGGCCGAGGCAGACCTGGCCCAGGAGGAGGCCCAAGACCCTGAGGAGGAGGTGGCGGCAAGGGTGGAGGAGGAGGAGGAAGTGGAGGAGGAGGAAATGTTGGAGGAGATGGTGGAGGAGGTGGTGGAGGAGGAGGAGGTGCCTGAGGAGGTGGTGGTGGAGGAGGTGGAAGAGGAGTTGGTGGCAGAGGAGGAGGTGTTGGTGGCGGAGGAGGAGGTGGAGGAGGAGGTGGTGGTGGTGGAGGAGGAGGTGGAGGAGGAGGAGGTGGAGGAGGAGGAGGAGGTGGAGGAGGAGGTGCTTGTGGCGGAGGAGGTGGACGTGGTCATGGTGGCAGAGGAGCTGGCGGAGGAGGGGGCTGAGGAGGCCACGGTTGCCCCAGAGGATTCCAATTCCGAGGGGGAGGAGGCGTGCCAAGCCCCGGAGTCCCAGCAGATCGGTATGTTTACATAATGCATCATTCATGAAGTAGTTGTACTGGTATTTGTTATGTAGCACTGGTGATTAAAAATTTTGTTCCAATACTATTCATATAGACCCCAAAGTGGGTAGCTACAGATACAGGTACGGGTTAGATGGGGTGTCCAAGGCATCCCTTTCATCCAGGACACCTCTCAATTACACAGGTTTGTGGGATGGGTTGGAGCTCCATTTTGACTGCCACATAACCGTTGTAGTTAAACAGGATCCTGGAGTAAAGGGATGAGTGGATCATTTGTGGATTAAATTCACCTGCTGCAATCGTAGATTATGACCCATCAAATAGTGGAATCTATATTGTTGGTGAATGTTATTTATAAACTCTAGGATGTATGCTATAAATGGAGTATGGCCCGGCCTACCTTGGAATGGAGTCAGAAGTTGCCAGTGTCCCAGGAGCCTCCTCAACCTAAACACCCCCTGTAGTTCAGATTGTTTTTTTGCCCTCACAGAATTGTAGGTTGGTTTAGACAGAATTATGATTTTGAGGATGTGTACCGTGCATTCCTGACATTTGCATAACTCCCATGCCACGAACCATCACTGAACTTAGACTGAGCAGATTGTGACAAGTTCTTATTGACGGAGGCCATGACATGCTTGTCATTGGTTAGTCATGGGTGGGTTGTGACTGAGAAGAAACACTATGACTGTTATGTCTTCTGCAGAGTAAAGGGTAGAGGCAAAAAAAGACAGTATGTAGTAAATAAGTTTGCATGTATGTATATATGTATGTGTCATATCTATTTATCTATGTGTGTCTCTATCTCTCTACATAGATAGATATATATATATATACACACACATGTCACCTAGCATTTGTGCAATTTATGTCGCAGTATGTGAAATGTATGCATGAATAACATGACTAATTTTTGCCCCTTTGACATGCCCACAGATGACACCACACCGGCAGATGAGGGGGTGCGTGGGGCCCTCCTGCGGGCGGAGCACCACTTGAGGCTACTGCTAGCCGACCTGCAGGACCTCAGAGATCTGCTGATTTAATTTATTATTTGATATTTTTTTATTTATATGTTCATTGTGTTTTCTAATAAATTGTTTATGCAAGTTCACAGTTGTTGGTTTTCTTTGCACATTAAACAGTATATGTGTAGATTGTTTATAATCTTTTACACAGGGTGTAATACAAACCATTGCACTTAAATTGCTGTAAGGGTTAATGTGTGCAATGCATGTGTTAGGCATGCTTGTAAGGATATATTGGCATTTAATTGATTCCAATTCCAAATAAGCAGTTTTTTATGAGGATAGGTAATTGAATAAGTGGGTCATGTGATGTCTTGCAGAAGATACTTAATAGTGGGTTGTTTGGCGTAAATACTCCGCTTACGGGCGGTAGCACCGCTTGGCTCCCGGTCGGATGCGGTATTTCCGAGCATACTCTGTAATACTCTGTAATACCGTGCATAATCGGAGTGTTTCTCCCGCACACGCATGGTTTGTATGTCGTCCGTAAACACGCCCTGTTCTTAAAGAGTGAGTCCGTCCGAATGCGGAGGACACGTGGGCGTTTCTACGGACGATGGCCGCATGCGGCAAAACACCGTGGCGTGCGGACCGCTCCGTAAGAATGCGGGAATATCCGCACCGATCTGAATAAGGGCCTATGTCAGTCTCAGCTACTAACTATGTCAGTCTCAGCTACTAACTAGTATTATCTGCTACACGTCCCTCATTATGTCAGTCTCAGCTACTAACTAATATTATCTGCTACACGTCCCTCATTATGTCAGTCTCAGCTACTAACTTGTATTATCTGCTACACGTCCCTCATTATGTCAGTCTCAGCTACTAACTTGTATTATCTGCTACACGTCCCTCATTATGTCAGTCTCAGCTACTAACTAGTATTATCTGCTACACGTCTCTCATTATGTCAGTCTCAGCTACTAACTAGTATTATCTGCTACACGTCCCTCATTATGTCAGTCTCAGCTACTAACTAGTATTATCTGCTACACGTCCCTCATTATGTCAGTCTTAGCTACTAACTAGTATAATCTGCTACCCTTCCCTCATTATGTCAGTCTCAGCTACAAACTAGTATTATCTGTTACACGTCCCTCATTATGTCAGTCTCAGCTACTAACTAGTATTATCTGCTACACGTCCCTCATTATGTCAGTCTCAGCTACTAACTAGTATTATCTGCTACCCTTCCCTCATTATGTCAGTCTCAGCTACTAACTAGTATTATCTGCTACACGTCCCTCATTATGTCAGTCTCAGCTACTAACTAGTATTATCTGCTACACGTCCCTCATTATGTCAGTCTCAGCTACTAACTTGTATTATCTGCTACACGTCCCTCATTATGTCAGTCTCAGCTACTAACTTGTATTATCTGCTACACGTCCCTCATTATGTCAGTCTCAGCTACTAACTAGTATTATCTGCTACACGTCTCTCATTATGTCAGTCTCAGCTACTAACTAGTATTATCTGCTACACGTCCCTCATTATGTCAGTCTCAGCTACTTACTAGTATTATCTGCGACCCTTCCCTCATTATGTCAGTCTCAGCTACTAACTAGTATTATCTGCTACACGTTCCTCACTATGTCAGTCTCAGCTACTAACTATGTCAGTCTCAGCTACTAACTAGTATTATCTTCTACACGTCCCTCATTATGTCAGTCTCAGCTACTTACTAGTATTATCTGCGACCCTTCCCTCATTATGTCAGTCTCAGCTACTAACTAGTATTATCTGCTACACGTTCCTCACTATGTCAGTCTCAGCTACTAACTATGTCAGTCTCAGCTACTAACTAGTATTATCTGCTACACGTCCCTCATTATGTCAGTCTCAGCTACTAACTAGTATTATCTGCTACACGTCCCTCATTATGTCAGTCTCAGCTACTAACTTGTATTATCTGCTACACGTCCCTCATTATGTCAGTCTCAGCTACTAACTTGTATTATCTGCTACACGTCCCTCATTATGTCAGTCTCAGCTACTAACTAGTATTATCTGCTACACGTCTCTCATTATGTCAGTCTCAGCTACTAACTAGTATTATCTGCTACACGTCCCTCATTATGTCAGTCTCAGCTACTAACTAGTATTATCTGCTACCCTTCCCTCATTATGTCAGTCTCAGCTACAAACTAGTATTATCTGTTACACGTCCCTCATTATGTCAGTCTCAGCTACTAACTAGTATTATCTGCTACACGACCTTCATTATGTCAGTCTCAGCTACTAACTAGTATTATCTGCTACACGTCCCTCATTATGTCAGTCTCAGCTACTAACTAGTATTATCTGCTACACGTCCCTCATTATGTCAGTCTCAGCTACTAACTAGTATTATCTGCTACACGTCCCTCATTATGTCAGTCTCAGCTACTAACTAGTATTATCTGCTACACGTCCCTCATGTCAGTCTCAGCTACTAACTAGTATTATCTGCTACACGTCCCTCATTATGTCAGTCTCAGCTACTAACTAGTATTATCTGCTAAACGACCTTCATTATGTCAGTCTCAGCTACTAACTAGTATTATCTGCTACACGTCCCTCATTATGTCAGTCTCAGCTACTAACTAGTATTATCTGCTACACGTCCCTCATTATGTCAGTCTTAGCTACTAACTAGTATAATCTGCTACCCTTCCCTCATTATGTCAGTCTCAGCTACTAACTAGTATTATCTGCTACCCTTCCCTCATTATGTCAGTCCCAGCTACTAACTAGTATTATCTGCTACACGTCCCTCATTATGTCAGTCTCAGCTACTAACTAGTATTATCTGCTACACGTCCCTCATTATGTCAGTCTCAGCTACTAACTAGTATTATCTGCTACCCTTCCCTCATTATGTCAGTCTCAGCTACTAACTAGTATTATCTGCTACACGTTCCTCATTATGTCAGTCTCAGCTACTAAATAGTATTATCTGCTACCCATCCCTCATTATGTCAGTCTCAGCTACTAACTAGTATTATCTGCTACCCTTCCCTCATTATGTCAGTCTCAGCTACTAACTAGTATTATCTGCTACACGTCCCTCATTATGTCAGTCTCAGCTACAAACTAGTATTATCTGCTACCCTTCCCTCATTATGTCAATCTCAGCTACTAACTAGTATTATCTGCTACTGGTCCATCATTATGTCAGTCTCAGCTACTAACTAGTATTATCTGCTACACGTTCCTCACTATGGCCCTTATTCTGATCTGTGCGGAAATTCCCGCATTCTTACGGAGCGGTCCGCACGCCACGGCGTTTTGCCGCATGCGGCCATCGTCCGTCGAAACGCCCACGTGTCCTCCGCATTCGGACGGACTCACTCTTTAAGAACAGGGCGTGTTTACGGACGACATACAAAGCATGCGTGTGCGGGAGAAACACTCCGATTCGGCACGGTATTACAGAGTATTACAGAGTATGCTCGGGAATACCGCATCCGAACGGGAGCCAAGCGGTGCTACCGCACGTAAGCGGAGTATTTACGCCAAACAACCCACTATGAAGTATCTTCTGCAATACATCACATGACCCACTTATTCAATTACCTATCCTCATAAAAAACTGCTTATTTGGAATTGGAATCAATTAGATTCCAATATATCCTTACAAGCATGCCTAACACATGCATTGCACACATTAACCCTTACAGCAATGTAAGTGCATGAATATAAATAAATGTGTTTACTTTACCCAAAATGTGTGGTTTCATGAGTACATGTCAAATACACATGTGTATTGCTAGTATTAATATTCTGTCATGTCCATTGTTAGCAGTTTGAAAGTGTCTGACAAGTACAGCATATGTGGGTGTTTAGTACGGATTCCTTGAAGCAGCAATGGTTTCAATTAAAGCACTGACAAGCGTCCTATTAGTGAGTAATGAGTAAAGGAGTAGATTCTATTGGGTTCAGGTGTTAATGGTTGTAGTCATTAGGCGTACGTTCGCCTACCGCATGAACGAGTGGTGTCCGCAAAGCAATAGTACACTTGTGGACACCGCACATTTCTGCCCTTTTTGATCGCGTGCATTCGGAGTGGTTTCCGAATGTACGCCCCCCAACATAAGTGTACTCCCCCGTGTCCGCCCATGTTTCCGCCCCGTTTTGCCCACTTTGAAACTACGCCCATGTGTCATTCCGCATGACGCCCATAATACGCCCCTATTTCCCGACTGATAGCGGTGAACAGTTTTGGACGGGATTTGGCCGAACTGGTACCGAGTCAAGGCGTGGCACATGCGCGTAGCGTTCTCCACGCATGCGCAGACGCCATAAAGACGCGATCCGTAAGTACGCGGTAAAGTCCGCGTCAATCAGAATAAGGGCCACTGTCAGTCTCAGCTACTAACTATGTCAGTCTCAGCTACTAACTAGTATTATCTTCTACACGTCCCTCATTATGTCAGTCTCAGCTACTTACTAGTATTATCTGCGACCCTTCCCTCATTATGTCAGTCTCAGCTACTAACTAGTATTATCTGCTACACGTTCCTCACTATGTCAGTCTCAGCTACTAACTATGTCAGTCTCAGCTACTAACTAGTATTATCTGCTACACGTCCCTCATTATGTCAGTCTCAGCTACTAACTAGTATTATCTGCTACACGTCCCTCATTATGTCAGTCTCAGCTACTAACTTGTATTATCTGCTACACGTCCCTCATTATGTCAGTCTCAGCTACTAACTTGTATTATCTGCTACACGTCCCTCATTATGTCAGTCTCAGCTACTAACTAGTATTATCTGCTACACGTCTCTCATTATGTCAGTCTCAGCTACTAACTAGTATTATCTGCTACACGTCCCTCATTATGTCAGTCTCAGCTACTAACTAGTATTATCTGCTACCCTTCCCTCATTATGTCAGTCTCAGCTACAAACTAGTATTATCTGTTACACGTCCCTCATTATGTCAGTCTCAGCTACTAACTAGTATTATCTGCTACACGACCTTCATTATGTCAGTCTCAGCTACTAACTAGTATTATCTGCTACACGTCCCTCATTATGTCAGTCTCAGCTACTAACTAGTATTATCTGCTACACGTCCCTCATTATGTCAGTCTCAGCTACTAACTAGTATTATCTGCTACACGTCCCTCATTATGTCAGTCTCAGCTACTAACTAGTATTATCTGCTACACGTCCCTCATGTCAGTCTCAGCTACTAACTAGTATTATCTGCTACACGTCCCTCATTATGTCAGTCTCAGCTACTAACTAGTATTATCTGCTAAACGACCTTCATTATGTCAGTCTCAGCTACTAACTAGTATTATCTGCTACACGTCCCTCATTATGTCAGTCTCAGCTACTAACTAGTATTATCTGCTACACGTCCCTCATTATGTCAGTCTTAGCTACTAACTAGTATAATCTGCTACCCTTCCCTCATTATGTCAGTCTCAGCTACTAACTAGTATTATCTGCTACCCTTCCCTCATTATGTCAGTCCCAGCTACTAACTAGTATTATCTGCTACACGTCCCTCATTATGTCAGTCTCAGCTACTAACTAGTATTATCTGCTACACGTCCCTCATTATGTCAGTCTCAGCTACTAACTAGTATTATCTGCTACCCTTCCCTCATTATGTCAGTCTCAGCTACTAACTAGTATTATCTGCTACACGTTCCTCATTATGTCAGTCTCAGCTACTAAATAGTATTATCTGCTACCCATCCCTCATTATGTCAGTCTCAGCTACTAACTAGTATTATCTGCTACCCTTCCCTCATTATGTCAGTCTCAGCTACTAACTAGTATTATCTGCTACACGTCCCTCATTATGTCAGTCTCAGCTACAAACTAGTATTATCTGCTACCCTTCCCTCATTATGTCAATCTCAGCTACTAACTAGTATTATCTGCTACTGGTCCATCATTATGTCAGTCTCAGCTACTAACTAGTATTATCTGCTACACGTCCCTCATTATGTCAGTCTCAGCTACTAACTAGTATTATCTGCTACCCTTCCCTCATTATGTCAGTCTCAGCTACTAACTAGTATTATCTGCTACACGTCCCTCATTATGTCAGTCTCAGCTACTAACTAGTATTATCTGCTACCCTTCCCTCATTATGTCAGTCTCAGCTACTAACTAGTATTATCTGCTACCCTTCCCTCATTATGTCAGTCTCAGCTACTAACTAGTATTATCTGCTACCCTTTCCTCATTATGTCAGTCTCAGCTACTAACTAGTATTATCTGCTACCTCATTATGTCAGTCTCAGCTACTTACTAGTATTATCTGCTACACGTCCCTCATTATGTCAGTCTCAGCTACTAACTAGTATTATCTGCTACCCTTCCCTCATTATGTCAGTCTCAGCTACTAACTAGTATTATCTGCTACACGTCCCTCATTATGTCAGTCTCAGATACTAACTAGTATTATCTGCTACACGTCCCTCATTATGTCAGTCTCATCTACTAACTAGTATTATCTGCTACCCTTCCCTCATTATGGAAGTCTCAGCTACTAACTAGTATTATCTGCTACCCGTCCATCATTATGTCAGTCTCAGCTACTAACTAGTATTATCTGCTACACGTCCCTCATTATGTCAGTCTCATCTCCTAACTAGCATTATCTGCTACCCGTCCATCATTATGTCAGTCTCAGCTACTAACTAGTATTATCTGCTACACGTCCCTCATTATGTCAGTCTCATCTCCTAACTAGCATTATCTGCTACACTTCCCTCATTATGTCAGTCTCAGCTACTAACTAGTATTATCTGCTCTACGTCCCTCATTATGTCAGTCTCAGCTACTAACTAGTATTATCTGCTACCCTGGATGTCATTATGTCAGTCTCAGCTACTAACTAGTATTATCTGCTACACGTCCATCATTATGTCAGTCTCAGCTACTAACTAGTATTATCTGTTACACATCCCTCATTATGTCAGTCTCAGCTACTAACTAGTATTATCTGCTACCGGTCCATCATTATGTCAGTCTCAGCTACTAACTAGTATTATCTGCTACCGGTCCATCATTATGTCAGTCTCAGCTACTAACTAGTATTATCTGTTACACGTCCCTCATTATGTCAGTCTCAGCTACTAACTAGTATTATCTGCTACCCTTCCCTCATTATGTCAGTCTCAGCTACTAACTAGTATTATCTGCTACGTCATTATGTCAGTCTCAGCTACTAACTAGTATTATCTGCTACACGTCCCTCATTATGTCAGTCTCAGCTACTAACTAGTATTATCTGCTACCCTTCCCTCATTATGTCAGTCTCAGCTACTAACTAGTATTATCTGCTACACGTCCCTCATTATGTCAGTCTCAGATACTAACTAGTATTATCTGCTACAGTCTCAGCTACTAACTAGTATAATCTGCTACACGTCCCTCATTATGTCAGTCTCAGCTACTAACTAGTATTATCTGCTACACGTCCCTCATTATGTCAGTCTCAGCTACTAACTAGTATTATCTGCTACCCGTCCATCATTATTGAAGTCTCAGCTACTAACTAGTATTATCTGCTACACGTCCCTCATTATGTCAGTCTCAGCTACTAACTAGTATTATCTGCCACCCTTCCCTCATTATGTCAGTCTCAGCTATTAACTAGTATTATCTGCTACACGTCCCTCATTATGTCAGTCTCAGATACTAACTAGTATTATCTGCTACCCTTACCTCATTATGTCAGTCTCAGCTACAAACTAGTATTATCTGCTACACGTCCCTCATTATGTCAGTCTCAGCTACTAACTAGTATTATCTGCTACCTCATTATGTCAGTCTCAGCTACTTACTAGTATTATCTGCTACACGTCCCTCATTATGTCAGTCTCAGCTACTAACTAGTATTATCTGCTACCCTTCCCTCATTATGTCAGTCTCAGCTACTAACTAGTATTATCTGCTACACGTCCCTCATTATGTCAGTCTCAGATACTAACTAGTATTATCTGCTACACGTCCCTCATTATGTCAGTCTCATCTACTAACTAGTATTATCTGCTACCCTTCCCTCATTATGGAAGTCTCAGCTACTAACTAGTATTATCTGCTACCCGTCCATCATTATGTCAGTCTCAGCTACTAACTAGTATTATCTGCTACACGTCCCTCATTATGTCAGTCTCATCTCCTAACTAGCATTATCTGCTACCCGTCCATCATTATGTCAGTCTCAGCTACTAACTAGTATTATCTGCTACACGTCCCTCATTATGTCAGTCTCATCTCCTAACTAGCATTATCTGCTACACTTCCCTCATTATGTCAGTCTCAGCTACTAACTAGTATTATCTGCTCTACGTCCCTCATTATGTCAGTCTCAGCTACTAACTAGTATTATCTGCTACCCTGGATGTCATTATGTCAGTCTCAGCTACTAACTAGTATTATCTGCTACACGTCCATCATTATGTCAGTCTCAGCTACTAACTAGTATTATCTGTTACACATCCCTCATTATGTCAGTCTCAGCTACTAACTAGTATTATCTGCTACCGGTCCATCATTATGTCAGTCTCAGCTACTAACTAGTATTATCTGCTACCGGTCCATCATTATGTCAGTCTCAGCTACTAACTAGTATTATCTGTTACACGTCCCTCATTATGTCAGTCTCAGCTACTAACTAGTATTATCTGCTACCCTTCCCTCATTATGTCAGTCTCAGCTACTAACTAGTATTATCTGCTACCTCATTATGTCAGTCTCAGCTACTAACTAGTATTATCTGCTACACGTCCCTCATTATGTCAGTCTCAGCTACTAACTAGTATTATCTGCTACCCTTCCCTCATTATGTCAGTCTCAGCTACTAACTAGTATTATCTGCTACACGTCCCTCATTATGTCAGTCTCAGATACTAACTAGTATTATCTGCTACAGTCTCAGCTACTAACTAGTATAATCTGCTACACGTCCCTCATTATGTCAGTCTCAGCTACTAACTAGTATTATCTGCTACACGTCCCTCATTATGTCAGTCTCAGCTACTAACTAGTATTATCTGCTACCCGTCCATCATTATTGAAGTCTCAGCTACTAACTAGTATTATCTGCTACACGTCCCTCATTATGTCAGTCTCAGCTACTAACTAGTATTATCTGCCACCCTTCCCTCATTATGTCAGTCTCAGCTATTAACTAGTATTATCTGCTACACGTCCCTCATTATGTCAGTCTCAGATACTAACTAGTATTATCTGCTACCCTTACCTCATTATGTCAGTCTCAGCTACAAACTAGTATTATCTGCTACAGTCTCAGCTACTAACTAGTATAATCTGCTACACGTCCCTCATTATGTCAGTCTCAGCTACTAACTAGTATTATCTGCTACACGTCCCTCATTATGTCAGTCTCAGCTACTAACTAGTATTATCTGCTACCGGTCCATCATTATGTCAGTCTCAGCTACTAACTAGTATTATCTGTTACACGTCCCTCATTATGTCAGTCTCAGCTACTAACTAGTATTATCTGCTACCCTTCCCTCATTATGTCAGTCTCAGCTACTAACTAGTATTATCTGCTACACGTCCCTCATTATGTCAGTCTCAGATACTAACTAGTACCCTTACCTCATTATGTCAGTCTCAGCTACAAACTAGTATTATCTGCTACAGTCTCAGCTACTAACTAGTATAATCTGCTACACGTCCCTCATTATGTCAGTCTCAGCTACTAACTAGTATTATCTGCTACACGTCCCTCATTATGTCAGTCTCAGCTACTAACTAGTATTATCTGCTACCCTTCCCTCATTATGTCAGTCTCAGCTACTAACTAGTAATATCTGCTACCCGTCCATCATTATTGAAGTCTCAGCTACTAACTAGTATTATCTGCTACACGTCCCTCATTATGTCAGTCTCAGCTACTAACTAGTATTATCTGCTACCCTTCCCTCATTATGTCAGTCTCAGCTACTAACTAGTATTATCTGCTACACGTCCCTCATTATGTCAGTCTCAGATACTAACTAGTATTATCTGCTACCCTTACCTCATTATGTCAGTCTCAGCTACAAACTAGTATTATCTGCTACAGTCTCAGCTACTAACTAGTATAATCTGCTACACGTCCCTCATTATGTCAGTCTCAGCTACTAACTAGTATTATCTGCTACACATCCCTCATTATGTCAGTCTCAGCTACTAACTAGTATTATCTGCTACCCTTCCCTCATTATGTCAGTCTCAGCTACTAACTAGTAATATCTGCTACCCGTCCATCATTATTGAAGTCTCAGCTACTAACTAGTATTATCTGCTACACGTCCCTCATTATGTCAGTCTCAGCTACTAACTAGTATTATCTGCTACCCTTCCCTCATTATGTCAGTCTCAGCTACTAACTAGTATTATCTGCTACACGTCCCTCATTATGTCAGTCTCAGCTACTAACTAGTATTATCTGCTACACGTCCCTCATTATGTCAGTCTCAGCTACTAACTAGTATTATCTGCTACACGTCCCTCATTATGTCAGTCTCAGCTACTAACTAGTATTATCTGCTACACGTCCCTCATTATGTCAGTCTCAGCTACTAACTAGTATTATCTGCTACACGTCCCTCATTGTGTCAGTCTCAGCTACTAACTAGTATTATCTGCTACCCTTCCCTCATTATGGAAGTCTCAGGTGGAAATTTACTGAGATCAAACGGGTACGAGTGCACTCATTCGTAATCATTAGATGTTACACACGGCCGAAAACCCCTGTTCGGCTCATTTACCAACAGACAAATCCGTACGGCTCTGCATTATATGGTGGTCACTGGGTTGTCTCTGTATTATATGGTGGTCACTGGGTTGTCTCTGTATTATATGGTGGTCACTGGGTTGTCTCTGTATTATATGGTGGTCACTGGGTTGTCTCTGTATTATATGGTGGTCACTGGGTTGTCTCTGTATTATATGGTGTTCACTGGGTTGTCTCTGTATTATATGATGGTGACTGGGTTGTCTCTGTATTATATGGTGGTCACTGGGTTGTCTCTGTATTATATGGTGGTGACTGGGTTGTCTCTGTATTATATGGTGGTCACGGGGTTGTCTCTGTAATATATGGTGGTCACTGCATTGTCTCTGAATTATATGGTGGTCACTGGGTTGTCTCTGTATTATATGGTGGTCACTGGGTTGTCTCTGTATTATATGGTGGTCACTGGGTTGTCTCTGTATTATATGGTGGTCACTGGGTTGTCTCTGTATTATATGAAGGTCACTGCATTGTCTCTGTATTATATGGTGGTCACTGCATTGTCTCTGTATTATATGGTGGTCACTGCATTGTCTCTGTATTATATGGTGGTCACTGGGTTGTCTCTGTATTATATGAAGGTCACTGGGTTGTCTTTGTATTATATGGTGGTCACTGGGTTGTC
Organism: Crinia signifera; assembly: GCF_055691185.1. Lineage (NCBI taxonomy): Eukaryota > Metazoa > Chordata > Amphibia > Anura > Myobatrachidae > Crinia > Crinia signifera. The sequence goes on along the minus strand of NC_139220.1, from coordinate 324,382,052 downwards.
TCTGTATTATATGGCGGTCACTGGGTTGTCTGTATTATATGGCGGTCACTGGGTTTTCTCTGTATTTTATGGCGGTCACTGGGTTGTCTCTGTATTATATGGTGGTCACTGGGTTGTCTCTGTATTATATGGTGGTCACTGGGTTGTCTCTATATTATATGGTGGTCACTGGGTTGTCTCTGTATTATATGAAGGTCACTGCATTGTCTCTGTATTATATGGTGGTCACTGCATTGTCTCTGTATTATATGGTGGTCACTGCATTGTCTCTGTATTATATGGTGGTCACTGGGTTGTCTCTGTATTATATGAAGGTCACTGGGTTGTCTTTGTATTATATGGTGGTCACTGGGTTGTCTCTGTATTATATGGCGGTCACTGGGTTGTCTGTATTATATGGCGGTCACTGGGTTTTCTCTGTATTTTATGGCGGTCACTGGGTTGTCTCTGTATTATATGGCGGACACTGGGTTGTCTTTGTATTATATGACGGTCACTGGGTTGTCTCTGTATTATATATTGGTCACTGCCTTGTCTCTGTATTATATGGAGGTCACTGGGTTGTCTCTGTATTATATGGTGGTCACTGGGTTGTCTATGTATTTTATGGTGGTCACTGGGTTGTCGTTGTATTATATGGTGGTCACTGGGTTGTCTCTGTATTATATGTTGGTCACTGGGTTGTCTCTGTATTATATGGTGGTCACTGCGTTGTATCTGTATTATACGGTGGTCACGGTTGTCTCTGTATTATATGGTGGTCACTCGGTTGTCTCTGTATTATATGGTGGTCACTCGGTTGTCTCTGTATTATATGATGGTCACTGTGTTGTCTTTGTATTATATGGTGGTCACTGGGTTGTCACTGTATTATATGGTGGTCACTGCCTTGTCTCTGTATTATATGGCGGTCACTGCCTTGTCTCTGTATTATATGGCGGTCACTGGGTTGTCTCTGTATTATATGGCGGTCACTCGGTTGTCTCTGTATTATATGGTGGTCACTGGGTTGCCTCTGTATTATATGGTGGTCACTGGGTTGCCTCTGTATTATATGGTGGTCACTGGGTTGTCTCTGTATTATATGATGGTCACTGGGTTGCCTCTGTATTATATGGTGGTCACTGGGTTGCCTCTGTATTATATGGTGGTCACTGGGTTGTCTCTGTATTATATGATGGTCACTGGGTTGTCTCTGTATTATATGGTGGTCACTGGGTTGTCTCCGTATTATATGGTGGTCACTGGGTTGTCTCCGTATTATATGGTGGTCACTGGGTTGTCTCTGTATTATATGATGGTCACTGGGTTGTCTCTGTATTATATGGTGGTCACTGGGTTGTCTCTGTATTATATGATGGTCACTGGGTTGTCTTTGTATTATATGGTGGTCACTGGGTTGTCTCTGTATTATATGATGGTCACTGGGTTGTCTCTGTATTATATGGTGGTCACTGGGTTTTCTCTGTATTATATGGTCGTCACTGGGTTGTCTCTGTATTATATGGTGGTCACTGCCTTGTCTCTGTATTATATGGTGGTCACTGCCTTGTCTCTGTATTATATGGTGGTCACTGCCTTGTCTCTGTATTATATGGTGGTCACTGCCTTGTATCTGTATTATATGGTGGTCACTGCATTGTCTCTGTATTATATGGTGGTCACTGCATTGTCTCTGTATTATATGGTGGTCACTGCTTTGTCTCTGTATTATATGATGGTCACTGCTTTGTATTTGTATTATATGGTGGTCACTGCCTTGTCTCTGTCTAATATGATGGTCACTGCCTTGTCTCTGTCTTATATGATGGTTGTGAAGGTACGAGTTCCTCAATCACTCAGACACCGAGCAGATGAAACCAGAAGAATGGTTTATTTTCCACAGCACGCACAAATAGACAATAAACAGTGGCAAAGGTAAATTGCAGAGTAGAAAGATATTCAGGTAGCAGGCCCAAACAGACAGTCCTTGTATAGTCACAGTCCCAGATCAGTTCCACAGGGCAAACTATCACTTAGCCCACACAGCAGTGATAGCATATAAGTCCACACGATACCTAGACAGAGCATAACCTCTTAGTCCAGGACAGTCCATCCAAATCTCTCCTCCTGGCTTGTGTGCGAGTCATTTTAAAAACTTCCAATTCCCACGCTTCTCCATACCATCAGTGGGCTTGCACTCAATCCCTATTGGTGGATTCAAGTCAGGTTTATCCCCCCTCCCAGGTACTGCTGCTGCCCATCTGCTTCTGCCCCCTGCTGGGGTCGGTTCCAGAAAGTCTGGAAGTGGCCAAGATATGCATAGCAGAGTCAACCCAAGATATAAAACACAGTCTGATTACATTATGTGGTGGTCACCCCCTATGGACAACCCTCCTGTTGATAGTAGGGGAATTTGATCACCCCCTGTGGTGATTGTCCTTCAGCTATCCCCCTCATGTAAACAGCAGGAACAATAATCGGCTGATTACATTATGGGCTGATCACCCCCTGTGGTGGCCGGTTCCACAAAGTCTGCTAGAGCCCAGAGGTTTACAAAGAATTGTAAACCCCCCTGGGGAGATTGCCAATGGTACAATGCTTACATGAATAAAGTCCTGGGAAATACAGACATTACATTTGAGGTGGGATTATACAGCCTAATAATATATGATCTGGAACTACACACACATATAGGGAGTATATAGACATATATGGAGAACAAGAGGGTACCGACGGACTAAAATAGTACATTAATTACTACACCTAATAAAATATAGTAATTACAGATTTACAGTGAATCTGATAACCTCACATTCCTTCCCCTACTATTGTAGTCCCGGTACCCAGCTGTTCAGGAACCAATAACAACCTGGAATAGCGGGATGCAGAGCCGAGAATCTGGGGTTTGGATATACCACCTGAGTCCCACAGGGTGACATCATACCAAACCCATCTTGTAAAAGGCGGCTGGTTTGCAGAACCAGCAAGGGCATGATTACAGTCTAAGTCATACATTGGAACTAACAAGGGCTGTAGCAATTCCTCTTCTTCGGATTCTGGGTACCCCCCCTCTGCAACATTGTAACCTACTAATACTTTTGCCTCGGGCACAATGGGGCAGGGACCACTTTCCACCTCCCCCTCTTGCCCAAGGAACAGGGGCCAAACAGCAGGCCAATATAGGGGCTCTGGCCCTGGCACTTCCACCACCCCGTCATGTCCTTCCTCCCCCAAACCCAAACTAGGGGCATGGCACATTTCAGTCCAGCATTTGGTCTCAATGTCCAGGGCTGAGGAGGGACCCTCCATCACAAACAATTCCGCTGGTGGCTGCAGGACAGGCTGTGTCAGCTCTGTCCCCTTAAAAGCCAGATGCTCACCTGCAGCTACTTCTGCGCACACCTCCTTCTCCGCGATAGCCTCCTTCCCCAGCTGAGTATGCTGGGCAGCCCGAAACACGACGTCATCTGTGACTGGTGGGCTGGTGGCCTGGATGTTGTCGGATACTCCTCTAACCACGGCGATCTCTTCTTGGACGCAGTCCTCATAGATCCCCTGGCAGCAGGATAATAGCTCTGCATCTCCCACCTCAGCAAAAGGGAAGCAGTAGTGCAGCTCCTCCCTAGGATGGGGGAGAAGCAATTGCAAACGGTGCCTTTCATCACGCCCCCTGCGACACTGATCTTGCCATGCTGGGGTATCCAGGAGCCCCCGATCAATCGCCTCTTCCTCTGCCACCACGAAGCACTCCTCCAGACACTGCAATTGTTCCCACACACTCAACTGGGCACCGAAATGGAGGATCCAGGCTCGATAATCAGCAAATGCATTTGTAGGATCTCCCTGATCGTGAAGGATCTGCTGAAGGATTTCCCCGCGAGTGCAGGATTGGATGGGTATACCTCGCAGCTGACCTTCTGCTATCAGCTCCTCCATACTCATTTCTTCAAGGGCAGTTAGGGGCCCCCCTGACAACGACCCTTCTCTTGCGGTAACAATTAATTCTGTGGCAGACCCCTCGGTTGTCTGCCCAGATTGCAGTAGCCCCCTTCTAGACCTTTCCTCTGGTTCTATCTGGGGCATCAATTTATTCTGGACTTGTCCTTCAGCCTCAGAATATTGTCCTCTTTGTAGCATCTGGGTAACTGTAGCAATCACTTCCTCTGTAAATTCTACAAACTCTGGCTCTCCTAGCAGATTCCAAGAAGTGGCCTCACCTTTACAGTGCAGGAATGCATCCCCCAGGTAACACACTTTGTCCTGTATGCTGGATACTCTCCACCCGCTGACCATCTGCTGAGCGTCTTCCCAGTACTTCCAGATATACTGCATTTTCCTGACAATAAATAACAGATCCGGCTTCCCAGCCTGCCGATACACTGAAGAACCTCCATCCCTGAGCTCCTCTGCTACAGGGGTCTTGAGGCATCGATTTTCTTTCCTTGGAAACATTTTCCCTTTCACAGGACTGACACCTGCTCACTTGCTGAACATCACCTTATTGCATTTTCCGTTTCCTTACATATGGTCTGATCCTCTGTTCTCTGTGCTTTCTGTGCTCGATGGTTGGTGTCTGAATGATCCCACTGTCGCTGCCGCCAAATGTGAAGGTACGAGTTCCTCAATCACTCAGACACCGAGCAGATGAAACCAGAAGAATGGTTTATTTTCCACAGCACGCACAAATAGACAATAAACAGTGGCAAAGGTAAATTGCAGAGTAGAAAGATATTCAGGTAGCAGGCCCAAACAGACAGTCCTTGTATAGTCACAGTCCCAGATCAGTTCCACAGGGCAAACTATCACTTAGCCCACACAGCAGTGATAGCATATAAGTCCACACGATACCTAGACAGAGCATAACCTCTTAGTCCAGGACAGTCCATCCAAATCTCTCTTCCTGGCTTGTGTGCGAGTCATTTTAAAAACTTCCAATTCCCACGCTTCTCCATACCATCAGTGGGCTTGCACTCAATCCCTATTGGTGGATTCAAGTCAGGTTTATCCCCCCTCCCAGGTACTGCTGCTGCCCATCTGCTTCTGCCCCCTGCTGGGGTCGGTTCCAGAAAGTCTGGAAGTGGCCAAGATATGCATAGCAGAGTCAACCCAAGATATAAAACACAGTCTGATTACATTATGTGGTGGTCACCCCCTATGGACAACCCTCCTGTTGATAGTAGGGGAATTTGATCACCCCCTGTGGTGATTGTCCTTCAGCTATCCCCCTCATGTAAACAGCAGGAACAATAATCGGCTGATTACATTATGGGCTGATCACCCCCTGTGGTGGCCGGTTCCACAAAGTCTGCTAGAGCCCAGAGGTTTACAAAGAATTGTAAACCCCCCTGGGGAGATTGCCAATGGTACAATGCTTACATGAATAAAGTCCTGGGAAATACAGACATTACATTTGAGGTGGGATTATACAGCCTAATAATATATGATCTGGAACTACACACACATATAGGGAGTATATAGACATATATGGAGAACAAGAGGGTACCGACGGACTAAAATAGTACATTAATTACTACACCTAATAAAATATAGTAATTACAGATTTACAGTGAATCTGATAACCTCACAATGGTCACTGCCTTGTCTCTGTATTATACGATGGTCAATGCATTGTCTCTGTATTGGTGGTCACTGCATTGTCTCTGTATTATACGATGGTCACTGCATTGTCTCTGTATTAATGGTCACTGCCGTGTCTCTGTATTATATGGTGGTCACTGCATTGTCTCTGTATTATATTATGGTCACTGCCTTGTCTCTGTATTATATGGTGGTCACTGCATTGTCTCTGTATTATATGGTGGTAAGAGGCGGAGGGAGGGCGGAGCCACCGGAGCTCATGCTCCGGGCGGCGATTGGTCGAATGGCGCCGCCGGCCCGCCCCTCCTCCGCAAATGATCCCACTGCAGTCTGCTAACGGGCAGCATGTGCAGCGCCGGCGGCTGTCCTGCCCGGCGACTGCCTCCTGCCCTGCGCCCCCTGTCCCTGCCGCCAAGCGTCACGGACGGTGGGGCCGGGCGGCGGCGGCCTGACATATTAGTTATGACCGCGGCCGCCGGATTACATACCCAGGACCCGGGAGCCCACAGCACTAGCAGCCCGGCACCGCGACCCTCAGCAGCAGCGGCGTGCGCATTTCCTACCACAGCAGTAATGACAGGGAACCGGGATATGGAGCAGCTCATCCCGCTGGTGAACCGGCTGCAGGACGCCTGGAGCTGCCGCAGATAGCCGTGGTGGGCGGGCAGAGTGCGGGGAAGAGCTCGGTGCTGGAGAACTTCGTGGGCAGGTAACAGGCGGGAACCATGGCTGCTAGATCCCAGGAGCAGCACATCTCCATGATATGGCACTGGGCAGGGGCCATGCCCACAATAGCTTTTTTTTTAAAACTGTGTGCACAGTAGGTAAATTCGCGGCCTGTGACTCTAGCCTGCATACCCTTTTCACTGATATATAATGGGCATCATGTGTGTGTGGCATATGTATAATGGGCATCACGTGTGGGGCATATGTATAATGGCCATCACGGTGTGTGGCATATGTATAATGGAGCATCACGGTGTGTGGCATATGTATAATGGAGCATCATGGTGTGTGGTATATGTATAATGGGCATCATGTGTGTGGCATATGTATAATGGAGCATCACGGTGTGTGTGGCATATGTATAATGGACAATCACGGTGTAGGGCATATGTATAATGGGCATCACGGTGTGGGGCATATGTATAATGGGCATCACGGTGTGTGACATATGTATAATGGGCATCAAGGTGTGAGGCATATGTATAATGGGCATCATGGTGTGTGGCATATGTATAATGGGCATCACGGTGTGGGGCATATGTATAATGGGCATCACGGTGTGTGACATATGTATAATGGAGCATCACGGTGTGGGGCATATGTATGATGGGCATCACGGTGTGGCATATGTATAACGGAGCATCACGGTGTGTGGCATATGTATAATGGGTATCACGGTGTGTGGCATATGTATAATGGGCATCACGGTGTGTGGCATATGTATAATGGAGCATCACGGTGTGTGGCATATGTATAATGGGCATCACAGTGTGGGGCATATGTATAATGGGCATCTCTGTGTGTGGCATATGTATAATGGAGCATCATGGTGTGTGTGGCATATGTATAATGGACCATCACGGTGTGGGGCATATGTATAATGGGCATCAAGGTGTGAGGCATATGTATAATGGGCATCATGGTGTGTGGCATATGTATAATGGGCATCACGGTGTGTGGCATATGTATAATGGAGGATCACAGTGTGTGGCATATGTATAATGGGCATCACGGTGTGTGGCATGTGTATAATGGAGCATCACGGTGTGTGGCATATGTATAATGGGCATCACGGTGTGTGGCATATGTATAATGGAGCATCACGGTGTGCGGCATATGTATAATGGGCATCACAGTGTGTGGCATATGTATAATGGGCATCACGGTGTGCGGCATATGTATAATGGGCATCACAGTGTGGGGCATATGTATAATGGGCATCTCTGTGTGTGGCATATGTATAATGGAGCATCACGGTGTGGGGCATATGAATAATGGGCATCACGGTGTGTGGCATATGTATAATGGGCATCACAGTGTGTGGCATATGTATAATGGGCATCACGGTGTGTGCCATATGTATAATGGGCATCACGGTGTGTGGCATATGTATAATGGAGCATCACAGTGTGGGGCATATGTATAATGGGCATCACGGTGTGTGGCATATGTATAATGGGCATCACAGTGTGTGGCATATGTATAATGGGCATCACGGTGTGTGGCATATGTATAATGGGCATCACGGTGTGTGGCATATGTATAATGGAGCATCACAGTGTGGGGCATATGTATAATGGGCATCACGGTGTGTGGCATATGTATAATGGAGCATCACGGTGTGTGACATATGTATAATGGGCATCACGGTGTGTGGCATATGTATAATGGAGCATCACGGTGTGGCATATGTATTATCGGCATCACGGCGTGTGGCATATGTATAATGGAGCATCACGGTGTGTGGCATATGTATAATGGGCATCACAATGTGTGGCATATGTATAATAGAGCATCACGGTGTGGCATATGTATAATGGGCATCACGGTGTGGCATATGTATAATGGAGCATCACGGTGTGTGGCATATGTATAATTGGCATCACGGTGTGTGGCACATGTATAATGGAGCATCACTGTGTGTGGTATATGTATAATGGGCATCACGGTGTGTGGCATATGTATATTGGGCATCACGGTGTGTGGCAAATGTATAATGGGCATCACGGCGTGTGGCATATGTATAATGGAGCATCACGGCGTGTGGCATATGTATAATGGGCATCACGGTGTGTGGCATATGTATAATGCGCATCACGGTGTGTGGCATATGTATAATGGGCATCACGGTGTGTGGCATATGTATAATGGGCATCATGGTGTGTGGCATATGTGTAATGGAGCAACACGGTGTGCGGCATATGTTTAATGGAGCATCACGGTGTGCGGCATATGTATAATGGGCATCACGGTGTGTGGCATATGTATAATTGGCATCACGGCGTGTGGCATATGTATAATGGAGCACCACGGCGTTTGGCATATGTATAATGGGCATCACGGTGTGTGGCATATGTATAATGGAGCATAACGGTGTGTGGCATATGTATAATGGGCATCACGGTGTGTGGCATATGTATAATGGAGCATAACGGTGTGTGGTATATGTATAATGGAGCATCACGGTGTGTGGATTATGTATAATGGGCATCACAGTGTGTGGATTATGTATAATGGGCATCACGGTGTGTGGCATATGTATAATGGAGCATCACGGTGTGTGGCATATGTATAATGGGCATCACGGTGTGTGGCATATGTATAATGGGCATCACGGTGTGTGGCATATGTATAATGGAGCATCACGGCGTTTGGCATATGTATAATAGGCATCACGGTGTGTGGCATATGTATAATGGAGCATAACGGTGTGTGGCATATGTATAATGGGCATCACGGTGTGTGGCATATGTATAATGGGCATCACGGTGTGTGGCATATGTATAATGGAGCATCACGGTGTGTGGCATATGTATAATGGGCATCACGGTGTGTGGCATATGTATAATGGGCATCACGATGTGTGGCATATGTATAATGGAGCATCACGGTGTGTGGCATATGTATAATGGGCATCATGTGTGTGGCATATGTATAATGAGCATCACGGTGTGTGGCATATGTATAATGGAGCATCACGGTGTGTGGCATATGTATAATGGGCATCATGTGTGTGGCATATGTATAATGAGCATCACGGTGTGTGGCATATGTATAATGGGCATCACTGTGTGTGGCATATGTATAATGAGCATCACGGTGTGTGGCATATGTATAATGGAGCATCACGGTGTGTGGTATATGTATAATGGAGCATCACGGTGTGAGGCATATGTATAATGGGCATCACGGTGTGTGGCATATGTATAATGAGCATCACTGTGTGTGGCATATGTATAATGGGCATCACGGTGTGTGGCATATGTATAATGAGCATCACGGTGTGTGGCATATGTATAATGAGCATTTCGGTGTGTGGCATATGTATAATGGTGCATCACGGTGTGTGGCATATGTATAATGGAGTATCACGGTGTGTGGCATATGTATAATTGGCATCACGGTGTGTGGCATATGTATAATGGCCATCAGAGTGTGCGACATATGTATAATGGGCATCACGGTGTGCGGCATATGTATAATGGAGCATCACGGTGTGGGGCATATGTATAATGGGCATCACGGTGTGGGGAATATGTATAATGGAGCATCACGGTGTGGGGCATATGTATAATGGGCATCACGGTGTGGCATATGTATAATGGAGCATCACGGCGTTTGGCATATGTATAATAGGCATCACGGTGTGTGGCATATGTATAATGGAGCATAACGGTGTGTGGCATATGTATAATGGGCATCACGGTGTGTGGCATATGTATAATGGGCATCACGGTGTGTGGCATATGTATAATGGAGCATCACGGTGTGTGGCATATGTATAATGGGCATCACGGTGTGTGGCATATGTATAATGGGCATCACGATGTGTGGCATATGTATAATGGAGCATCACGGTGTGTGGCACATGTATAATGGGCATCATGTGTGTGGCATATGTATAATGAGCATCACGGTGTGTGGCATATGTATAATGGAGCATCACGGTGTGTGGCATATGTATAATGGGCATCATGTGTGTGGCATATGTATAATGAGCATCACGGTGTGTGGCATATGTATAATGGGCATCACTGTGTGTGGCATATGTATAATGAGCATCACGGTGTGTGGCATATGTATAATGGAGCATCACGGTGTGTGGTATATGTATAATGGAGCATCACGGTGTGAGGCATATGTATAATGGGCATCACGGTGTGTGGCATATGTATAATGAGCATCATTGTGTGTGGCATATGTATAATGGGCATCACGGTGTGTGGCATATGTATAATGAGCATCACGGTGTGTGGCATATGTATAATGAGCATTACGGTGTGTGGCATATGTATAATGGTGCATCACGGTGTGTGGCATATGTATAATTGGCATCACGGTGTGTGGCATATGTATAATGGCCATCAGGGTGTGCGGCATATGTATAATGGGCATCACGGTGTGCGGCATATGTATAATGGAGCATCACGGTGTGGGGCATATGTATAATGGGCATCACGGTGTGGGGAATATGTATAATGGAGCATCACGGTGTAGGGCATATGTATAATGGGCATCACGGTGTGGCATATGTATAATGGAGCATCACGGTGTGTGGCATATGTATAATGGGCATCACGGTGTGTGACATATGTATAATGGGCATCACGGTGTGTGGCATATGTATAATGAGAATCACAGTGTGTGGCATATGTATAATGGGCATCATGTGTGTGTGGCATGTGTATAATGGGCATCACGGTGTGTGGCATATGTATAATGGAGCATCACGGTGTGTGGCATATGTATAATGGAGCATCACGGTGTGTGGCATATGTGTAATGGAGCATCACGGTGTGTGGCATATGTATAATGGACTTCACGGTGTGTGGCATATGTATAATGGGCATCACGGTGTGTGGCATATGTATAATGGAGCATCACGGTGTGTGGCATATGTATAATGGGCATCACGGTGTGTGGCATATGTATAATGGACTTCACGGTGTGTGGCATATGTAAAATGGGCATCATGTGTGTGGCATATGTATAATGGGCATCACGGTGTGTGGCATATGTATAATGGACTTCACGGTGTGTGGCATATGTATAATGGGCATCATGTGTGTGGCATATGTATAATGGGCATCACGATGTGTGGCATATGTATAATGGAGCATCACAGTGTGTGGCATATGTATAATGGAGCATCACGGTGTGGCATATGTATAATGGAGTATCACGGTGTGAGGCATATGTGTAATGGAGCAACACGGTGTGCGACATATGTATAATGGGCATCACGGTGTGCGGCATATGTATAATGGAGCATCACAGTGTGTGGCATATGTATAATGGACTTCACGGTGTGTGGCATATGTATAATGGGCATCACGGTGTGTGGCATATGTATAATGGAGCATCACCGTGTGTGACATATGTATAATGGGCATCACGGTGTGTGGCATATGTATAATGGGCATCACGGTGTGCGACATATGTATAATGGGCATCACGGTGTGCGGCATATGTATAATGGGCATCACGGTGTGTGGCATATGTATAATGGACTTCACGGTGTGTGGCATATGTATAATGAGCATCACGGTGTGAGGCATATGTATAATGGAGTATAACGGTGTGTGGCATGTGTATAATGGGCATCATGTGTGTGGCATATGTATAATGGGCATCACGGTGTGTGGCATATGTATAATGGAGTATCACGGTGTGAGGCATATGTATAATGGGCATCACGGAGTGGGGCATATGTATAATGGGCATTACGGTGTGTGGAATATGTATATTGGGCATCACAGTGTGGACCATATGTATAATGAGCATCACGGTGTGTGGCATATGTATAATGGAGTATCACGGTGTGGGTCATATGTATAATGGGCATCGTGGTGTGTGGCATATGTTAAATGGAGCATCACGGTGTGTGGCATATGTATAATGCAGCATCACGGTGTGTGGCATATGTATAAAGCAGCATCACGGTGTGTGACATATGTATAATGGGCATCACGGTGTGTGGCATATGTATAATGGGCATCACGGTGTGTGGCATATGTATAATGCAGCATCACGGTGTGTGGCATATGTATAATGCAGCATCACGGTGTGTGACATATGTATAATGGGCATCACGGTGTGTGGCATATGTATAATGGGCATCACGGTGTGTGGCATATGTATAATGGAGCATCACGGTGTGTGGCATGTGTATAATGGGCATCACGGTGTGGCATATGTATAATGGAGCATCACAGTGTGAGGCATATGTATAATGGGCATCTGTGTGTGGCATATGTATAATGGAGCATCACGGTGTGTGGCATATGTATAATGGAGCACCACGGTGTGTGGCATATGTATAATGGAGCATCACGGTGTAGGGCATATGTATAATGAGCATCACGGTGTGTGGCATATGTATAATGGGCATAACGGTGTGTGACATATGTATAATGGGCATCACGGTGTGTGGCATATGTATAATGGACTTCACGGTGTGTGGCATATGTATAATGGACATCACGGTGTGAGGCATATGTGTAATGGAGTATCACGGTGTGTGGCATATGTATAATGGGCATCATGTGTGTGGCATATGTATAATGGGTATCACGGTGTGTGGCATATGTATAATGGAGCATCACGGTGTGTGGCATATGTATAATGGAGCATCACGGTGTGTGGCATATGTATAATGGAGCACCACGGTGTGTGGCATATGTATAATGGGCATCACGGTGTGTGGCATATGTATAATGGAGCACCACGGTGTGTGGCATATGTGTAATGGAGCACCACGGTGTGTGGCATATGTATAATGGAGCATCACGGTGTGTGGCATATGTATAATGGAGCATCACGGTGTGTGGCATATGTATAATGGTCATCACGGTGTGTGGCATATGTATAATGGAGCATCACGGTGTGTGGCATATGTATAATGGTCATCACGGTGTGTGGCATATGTGTAATGGAGCATCACGGTGTGTGGCATATGTATAATGGTCATCACGGTGTGTGGCATATGTATAATGGAGTATCACGGTGTGTGGCATATGTATAATGGGCATCACGGTGTGGCATATATATAATGGAGCATCACAGTGTGTGGCATATGTATAATGGAGTATAACGGTGTGTGGCATGTGTATAATGGACATCACGGTGTGAGGCATATGTGTAATGGAGTATAACGGTGTGTGGCATGTGTATAATGGGCATCATGTGTGTGGCATATGTATAATGGGCATCACGGTGTGTGGCATATGTATAATGGAGTATCACGGTGTGAGGCATATGTATAATGGACATCACGGTGTGGGGCATATGTATAATGGGCATCACGGTGTGTGGCATATGTGTAATGGAGCAACACGGTGTGTGGCATATGTATAATGGAGCATCACGGTGTGTGGCATATGTATAATGGAGCATCACGGTGTGTGGCATATGTATAATGGAGTGTCACGGTGTGGGTCATATGTATAATGGGCATCACGGTGTGTGGCATATGTTAAATGGAGCATCACGGTGTGTGGCATATGTATAATGGGCATCACGGAGTGGCCACCCATATGGTGCCAGCCTGGTGTCATGGTCTAGATACATAGACGACGTTCTGTTCGTCTGGAGAGGTGAGCAGACGTCGATGGACCTTTTCTGCGAACATCTTAACGAGAATTCCCTTTCTATCAAACTAACATTTGATAGTAGTCAACAAGAAATACACTTCTTGGACCTCAGTATCTATGTCGAGGAGAGTACGATTAAAACCAGAGGGTACACAAAAAGTACCGACTGTAACTCCTATATCCCGTACGACAGTAACCACCATAACAACTGGAAACGGGGGGTCCCAAAAAGCCAATTTTTTAGGATTCGCAGGAACTGTACTGACAAGGAAGACTATAAAGAACAAGCGAATACCATGAAAGAACAGTTCATATCCAAAGGATATGACCCTGTATTAGTAGAGAAGGCTTTGGAAGAAGGGGAACACCTGGACCGAATGGAAGTTATTAAAAAGACCAAACCAAAAAATAAAGAGGGATATAGAGGGGTCCCTTTTATAACTAAGTACAACTCCCAGCATAAACAGATTGAGAGTATTTTTAAAAAACATTGGGGGATTCTCGAGAGGGATCCTCTTCTGAAAAAACATATAGGTCCCATCCCCAAATTCATCTATAAGAAAGAGGACAACATAAAAAATATGGTAGTAAAGAGCGCCATTAACACACCTAAGATGGGGAATCAGATTAAAACAAAAGGATTCCATAGGTGCGGCAATTGCAGTGTCTGTAGAATCTGTAAATCCAAGGACACTAAATTAACTACGTACAAATCCAACCAGACAGGCAAGACGTTTGAAGTAAAAGATTTTATTACATGTGATACTAAATTCTGCATTTACTTGTTAACCTGCTCTTGTGACAAACAGTATGTGGGAAAAACCACTCGAGCCCTGAAAACTCGTTTGGCAGAACACGTCCGAAATATTAGAAAGGGAGTAGAGACCCATAATGTGTCCCTTCACTTTAAAAATACACATGGGTGTGATCCCAGCCATATTAGGTCCTTCTGTGGAATTAGGACTGTGCAGGCTAATTGGAGAAAAAATGATAGAGAGTTGAGGTTATCACAGACTGAAATGAGACTTATTTATGAGCTCAAAACGTTAACACCCAGGGGTTTAAATGTAGAATTCGAGCTTAAATGTTTTCTATGAGTTTTGTTATCTATTTTCCAACTCCTGTAATTATCAAAAATGACCACTAGATGTCACTGTTGACTTATTATACATATGCCTTTACGAATTGTAATTTAGGAATTGATTTTCTAATTATTCCTTTTTCTTTTAATGTGTGTATGTCCACATGGATTAAATTACGAGGTAATCCGGCTATAATACTATGAATTGGCTGATATCCCCCACGAGGTGCTTGACTATATGCCTGGAATTAACGCTGCGGGTCATATCCACACCCTGCGTGCGTTTCAGAGTCCGGAAGTACGTCAGACCAGAAATGAAGTCCGGACGGCTGGAGCGCAATGTGCGTTCCATACCACTATCAGCCGGATCCGGAAGCAACAAAGATCTCGGCCAGACGCGACACAGCAGCCGGAAACAATGTTCTGGCGCCTGGAACGCAAGTTGCGTTCCATACTATAGGAAGCCGGACCCGGAAGTGACTACATCCTTGCCGGATATGATACATAACAGCCGGTAACGTTAATATACGTAACGGAATATTTGAGACAGTATGTGAGGCCTCTTATTTAGGTTTTAACATTCATGTATATCTGATTAAATGTAATATATGTACTTAGGCATAGTGCTGATTTTAAAAACGATAATAAGTGTAAAATTAATGTTTTTTACTGAAGGATGTTTTAGTGTGGAATCCATGTTTTAGCATAAACCAGGACTGTCTATGGTATAAATACCCCATCAGACACACTCTGTTTTATACTCTTCACCCTGAGGAAGAACTGTATGAGTTCGAAACGCGTTGGTGTTTTTAAGGAATATTTTAAGTTGGACTGATCCCCTATCCACTGGTGTGATACCATCTGCACTACTTGGACTTTATCTCTTCCATTCCGGGTGGGAGAAGGACTTCCTTGTACAGTGGGAGGGTGGACGTCCTGTTTTTAAGAAGTAAGAAATAAATTGTGACCTTTTGGATGATACGGGTTGTCCTGTCGTTTTGGATTGAAATAAAAAGATACCTTTGGATGAAAATAGGGCACTGCCCTCTGGTGAGTTTCCATTTTATATATACCTAAAAAGAAACCTTTATGGGAACGTCTCCTAGCTAGACTAGGTGAGTCACCTTGAGATCTGGAAGGATTTGAGATTTAGTATATGGACCTTCACTAATTTGAATTTGTACTGTTATATTTTCTCTTTTCCATACGTTTGGAGTCTTGACCCATATTTACATAGGGAATCAAGAAACACTTCCGGAGGTAGCGCTGTGGAGATCCACATCTTGTTGTCTTGTGGTATTTCTTTTTTGGGTTTGGTATCCCAATCCGGTGGTATTTCCAGCAGCAATCTCTGTTTGTGAGCGCGAGTAACTTTTGTCATTTCTTGTATTTAAGTGCCCCACATACCAGACTATAGTTGCTTGTCGCACACAGTGTGTTTAGATCATGTTCTCACATAGAGAACAAAGGAAAAACCAAATGCATGAGGTTTTTGATCAAGAAACAGATAATGTTGATGATGATCCCTATTTAGAGGACGCTAATATGGAGGATATTATGTCCAGATTAGAGAAAGCCCTAATAAAAGAAGGGAAACTCTGGTGGGAGATGGTAAGCCTAGAGAAGTATCTCCTGGAGAAAATTATACCCAGAGGCTTGCGTATAGACAAAATGCCATCCTTCCAGTCAGAGTCTAAAGAGTTTAAAAGGGACTGGTTGAAAATCCTAGATGCTTGCTCTTTTTCATTAATGAATCTAATTGTCAGACAAAGAACCAATGATTTGAAGTCTCTAGGGGAGGAAATATCCTCCTTAAAAAGTATGGCAGAACCCTTTGCTACTACTAAAGAATATGAAGAAGCAGATGAGGATATCACTAGAAAACTAAAAAGGGTTGAGACAGACTTAATGTTGAAAAAGAGAAAGAAGTATCTAAGAGATAAAGATGATTATAGGGAAGGCGTACAGCATAACATTACCAAAAAAGAAAGAAACTATTTGAGAAACGATAACTACAATGAGAGGCCTACCAATACCCCATATAGGAGATATAGAGGAATCCCCAAAAAAAGATTCAGAACCAAAGAATGGGAGAATAGAGGCCCATACAGGGAGGAGAGGAGGGAAGAGTCCAATTGGAGAAAAACCCCGAGAAGATCGGACCAGAGGACGTACATAAATACTAGAGGGAGGAGATCTCCATCAAGAGAGAAATTCTACAACTATAGAGATGATTGGAGTAGATTGCGCTGCTGTTTAAATAGTTTCAATATCTGTAACACATTGGCTGTCTAAAAAGAAATGACTTGTGGACACACTGTTGCTTTTAGAAAAATGTTTTATCACAAATAAGTAAATAAAATACAATACATATAAATATACAGCATCTAAAAAACAAGATAATTTGTTAAAAAGAAGAGAATGGGATCCCAATCAATTGATTATAATCTCATTGGTGTATTTATCAATGATAATTCTTTACTGATGGATTTAATTAACATCAATCTCCTGCCAAATGGAAAATATATTTGAAAAAAATCAGGCAAAGTTCCGGTTTTAGGTGAAATAGTATCTCATTAATAGCTGACTGATAGCTTACAAATGAAAACAGTCACGAAGTATATATTATGCTCACCCGTATAGCAGACCTCGATCCCCTGGATGTAGTGTGGGGAGAGGCAGATAGTGTCCAGCAGCTGATGGCCGGCAGCTCAGATGGAGGGAGAGCTGCACTTCAGCTGGGGTGTATAATAAATCAGCAGATGGACACACTGTGCTATGCTTAATTTAAATGTATTTTAAAAGAAAGTACTATCTGCTTGATAATGTGAGACATACAGCGTAAGCTGACACAGGTTATTAGAATCATTCAATCAATCAATTAATGATTCAATCCATCACAGCCCTATAAATAAAGTTTGTTCAGTGAACACAGTTACTCGTCTTGATAAAGTTCCCAGCTTCATCACGGAACGAAACGCGTTGACATAATTTACTTACCTGAGACGGAGATCCCATCTACAGAACTTCCATCTGCCTCCTGCCTCCCCGCGAAAATTTGTGATTTCGCTAAACACCGGCAACCAGCCGCTTCACACTACCCGGCTGAATAGAAACACCATCTTGCTCCCTGACAGGTGTACGCTCACCCGCCTGCTGAAGTGCGGCTCTCCCATCTCCCGAGCCGCCGGACATCAGCCGCGTCACCTGGCCCCTCTCCCCACACTATACCGAGGGGATTGAGACTTCTGCGGCACCTTGCTGCAAGTTACCCAACAGGTACATATTCATCGCCCCGCTGAAGTGCGGCTCTCCAATCCTGCGTGCCGCCGGACATCAGCGGGTCTGCATCATCTCTCCCCCCACACTGTGCTAAGGGGATCGAGACCTTTGTGGCATATTATTACCAGCGACCGGACAGGTACATATATATTACTCTGCTGAAGTGCGGCTTTCCACTGCCTTGAGCCGCCGGACATCAGCAACTATACCCTGCTTCTCTCCCCATCCACCTCAAAGGGATTGAGAACTGCAGGATAAATTGCCACAAATGTATGCCCACTGTTAATTCCATCTGCTGATTTATTATACACCCCAGCTGAAGTGCAGCTCTCCCTCCATCTGAGCTGCCGGCCATCAGCTGCTGGACACTATCTGCCTCTCCCCACACTACATCCAGGGGATCGAGGTCTGCTATACGGGTGAGCATAATATATACTTCGTGACTGTTTTCATTTGTAAGCTATCAGTCAGCTATTAATGAGATACTATTTCACCTAAAACCGGAACTTTGCCTGATTTTTTTCAAATATATTTTCCATTTGGCAGGAGATTGATGTTCATTAAATCCATCAGTAAAGAATTATCATTGATAAATACACCAATGAGATTATAATCAATTGATTGGGATCCCATTCTCTTCTTTTTAACAAATTATCTTGTTTTTTAGATGCTGTATATTTATATGTATTGTATTTTATTTACTTATTTGTGATAAAACATTTTTCTAAAAGCAACAGTGTGTCCACAAGTCATTTCTTTTTAGACAGCCAATGTGTTACAGATATTGAAACTATTTAAACAGCAGCGCAATCTACTCCAACCCCCTCTTTTTTAGTTTTCTTTCATGTGTGGGTCTGACGGGCCCACAGGAGTTACTGCAGCAGCTGTAGCAAAATTTGCCAATTAATTATACATACCTTGGAAATATTAATTCTTAACTGCAGAGCGCCAGGAATTGTGTCCCAGAGAGCACTACCCTTGGTGCTACTCTGTCACGCAATAAACCCCATTGCAACTATAGAGATGATGACCATTTCTCATGGAGGAGACAAAACAGAAGGAGGGAGACACCTAGGGGAGACCTGAGAGGAGAACAGGGGCATTTTTTAGATCAAGAGCCCATACGCAGAACAAGAAGATAACCCTAAAATCCTCCAGAATCCATAAAAAAGCTACCGAACAACAGAACCCACTTGAACACAATAAGGAAAAAAAAGAAGAAGAAACGCAGAGGTAAACGGGGAAATAATCCCCGGAAAAAACGTAAAAGAAAAAGAAGAGAAATAGTTGGGGTGCAAACCCCCTACACAGTGGCCAGTGAAGACAGCCCCTCACAAAAAACCGTTGTGTTCAATTTGAGTACTTATGTGTTAAAACCTGACGAACTGAGTGTCCTAGAAAAAGGACTGAAGTTTGCCCCCTCCAACCAACCAGATGAATTCGAAATTTTTATTGACTTGCAGAAGTTGGTAAGAAAGCTAACTTTAAAGAGATTTTTTGAGGAACGTACAGATGACACAGAACCTGTGGACGAGAACCCACAGATATTTGTGTTTAAAAAGAAATCAACTTTTTATCCGACTTATAAAAAGGGGTGTTTTGTTGACACCTTTGAGAGATTGGTTAAGGAGGACCTAGAGAAAATGACCCCGAAACGGGTGAAGAACCCGAACATCTCCAGGAAAGAGAGAGAGGCGTTGAAAAGCCTAAAGGATAACAAGCTGATCACTATAAAGCCGGCTGACAAAGGTGGCAGTATAGTGATTCTAGACACCTCTGCCTATCAGGAAGAAATCATGAGACAGTTATCTGACGGCTCCACGTATAAGAAAATGAGGGGGGACCCTACGGAAAAAATTAAAATAAAATTGGAAACCTATCTAGAAACATACAAGAAGAAAGGTGTTATCACCCAGGAAGTTAAAGATTATATCAGTATCTCATCTCCATCGATTCCGGTAATATATATATTGCCGAAGATACACAAAAGTAGGGATAAACCGCCCGGCCGCCCGATTGTGGCGGGGACAGGATCGATACTATCCAATCTGTCACATTACCTGGATTCCCTACTACAACCAATGGTGATCAAAGCTCCGTCCTATCTAAGGGACACCATATCTGTATTACAGAAGATCCAGGATTTTGTATGGGAGGAGGGGGACATCTTAGCTACGGCTGACGTTACCTCTCTTTACACCATTATTAAACATGACTATGGTTTGAGGGCGGTAGAGTACTTTCTCGATCTTGAGGAGACTCCCACCAATCTGAAAAGTTTCATCCTGGAGGGCATAGCGATGATACTGATGAACAACTATTTTTGGTATGAAGGCTCATACTACCTACAACTGACGGGTACAGCCATGGGCACCAGGCTGGCGCCAAGCTACGCCAATTTGTTTATGGCGTGGTGGGAGGCCACTTCAGTTTGGAGTGGCCACCCATATGGTGCCAGCCTGGTGTCATGGTCTAGATACATAGACGACGTTCTGTTCGTCTGGAGAGGTGAGCAGACGTCGATGGACCTTTTCTGCGAACATCTTAACGAGAATTCCCTTTCTATCAAACTAACATTTGATAGTAGTCAACAAGAAATACACTTCTTGGACCTCAGTATCTATGTCGAGGAGAGTACGATTAAAACCAGAGGGTACACAAAAAGTACCGACTGTAACTCCTATATCCCGTACGACAGTAACCACCATAACAACTGGAAACGGGGGGTCCCAAAAAGCCAATTTTTTAGGATTCGCAGGAACTGTACTGACAAGGAAGTCTATAAAGAACAAGCGAATACCATGAAAGAACAGTTCATATCCAAAGGATATGACCCTGTATTAGTAGAGAAGGCTTTGGAAGAAGGGGAACACCTGGACCGAATGGAAGTTATTAAAAAGACCAAACCAAAAAATAAAGAGGGATATAGAGGGGTCCCTTTTATAACTAAGTACAACTCCCAGCATAAACAGATTGAGAGTATTTTTAAAAAACATTGGGGGATTCTCGAGAGGGATCCTCTTCTGAAAAAACATATAGGTCCCATCCCCAAATTCATCTATAAGAAAGCGGACAACATAAAAAATATGGTAGTAAAGAGCGCCATTAACACACCTAAGATGGGGAATCAGATTAAAACAAAAGGATTCCATAGGTGCGGCAATTGCAGTGTCTGTAGAATCTGTAAATCCAAGGACACTAAATTAACTACGTACAAATCCAACCAGACAGGCAAGACGTTTGAAGTAAAAGATTTTATTACATGTGATACTAAATTCTGCATTTACTTGTTAACCTGCTCTTGTGACAAACAGTATGTGGGAAAAACCACTCGAGCCCTGAAAACTCGTTTGGCAGAACACGTCCGAAATATTAGAAAGGGAGTAGAGACCCATAATGTGTCCCTTCACTTTAAAAATACACATGGGTGTGATCCCAGCCATATTAGGTCCTTCTGTGGAATTAGGACTGTGCAGGCTAATTGGAGAAAAAATGATAGAGAGTTGAGGTTATCACAGACTGAAATGAGACTTATTTATGAGCTCAAAACGTTAACACCCAGGGGTTTAAATGTAGAATTCGAGCTTAAATGTTTTCTATGAGTTTTGTTATCTATTTTCCAACTCCTGTAATTATCAAAAATGACCACTAAATGTCACTGTTGACTTATTATACATATGCCTTTACGAATTGTAATTTAGGAATTGATTTTCTAATTATTCCTTTTTCTTTTAATGTGTGTATGTCCACATGGATTAAATTACGAGGTAATCCGGCTATAATACTATGAATTGGCTGATATCCCCCACGAGGTGCTTGACTATATGCCTGGAATTAACGCTGCGGGTCATATCCACACCCTGCGTGCGTTTCAGAGTCCGGAAGTACGTCAGACCAGAAATGAAGTCCGGACGGCTGGAGCGCAATGTGCGTTCCATACCACTATCAGCCGGATCCGGAAGCAACAAAGATCTCGGCCAGACGCGACACAGCAGCCGGAAACAATGTTCTGGCGCCTGGAACACAAGTTGCGTTCCATACTATAGGAAGCCGGACCCGGAAGTGACTACATCCTTGCCGGATATGATACATAACAGCCGGTAACGTTAATATACGTAACGGAATATTTGAGACAGTATGTGAGGCCTCTTATTTAGGTTTTAACATTCATGTATATCTGATTAAATGTAATATATGTACTTAGGCATAGTGCTGATTTTAAAAACGATAATAAGTGTAAAATTAATGTTTTTTACTGAAGGATGTTTTAGTGTGGAATCCATGTTTTAGCATAAACCAGGACTGTCTATGGTATAAATACCCCATCAGACACACTCTGTTTTATACTCTTCACCCTGAGGAAGAACTGTATGAGTTCGAAACGCGTTGGTGTTTTTAAGGAATATTTTAAGTTGGACTGATCCCCTATCCACTGGTGTGATACCATCTGCACTACTTGGACTTTATCTCTTCCATTCCGGGTGGGAGAAGGACTTCCTTGTACAGTGGGAGGGTGGACGTCCTGTTTTTAAGAAGTAAGAAATAAATTGTGACCTTTTGGATGATACGGGTTGTCCTGTCGTTTTGGATTGAAATAAAAAGATACCTTTGGATGAAAATAGGGCACTGCCCTCTGGTGAGTTTCCATTTTATATATACCTAAAAAGAAACCTTTATGGGAACGTCTCCTAGCTAGACTAGGTGAGTCACCTTGAGATCTGGAAGGATTTGAGATTTAGTATATGGACCTTCACTAATTTGAATTTGTACTGTTATATTTTCTCTTTTCCATACGTTTGGAGTCTTGACCCATATTTACATAGGGAATCAAGAAACACTTCCGGAGGTAGCGCTGTGGAGATCCACATCTTGTTGTCTTACGGTGTGGCATATGTTTAATGGGCAACACGGTGTGTGGCATATGTATAATGGAGTATCACAGTGTGTGGCATATGTATAATGGAGCATCACGGTGTGTGGCATATGTATAATGGGCATCACGGTGTGTGGCATATGTATAATGGAGCATCACGGTGTGTGGAATATGTTTAATGGAGCATCACGGTGTGTGGCATATGTATAATGGGCATCACGGTGTGCGGCATATGTATAATAGGCATCACAGTGTGTGGCATATGTATAATGGGCATCACGTTGTGCGGCATATGTATAATAGGCATCACAGTGTGTGGCATATGTATAATGGGCATCACGGTGTGCGGCATATGTATAATAGGCATCACAGTGTGTGGCATATGTATAATGGCATCACGGTGTGCGGCATATGTATAATAGGCATCACAGTGTGTGGCATATGTATAATGGGCATCACGTTGTGCGGCATATGTATAATGGGCATCACGGTGTGTGGCATATGTGTAATGTAGCAACACGGTGTGTGGCATATGTATAATGGAGCATCATGGTGTGTGGCATATGTATAATGGAGTATCACGGTGTGTGGCATATGTATAATGGCCATCACGGTGTGTGGCATATGTATAATGGAGCACCATGGTGTGTGGCATATGTATAATGGAGTATCACGGTGTGTGGCATATGTATAATGGAGTATCACGGTGTGTGGCATATGTATAATGGAGTATCACGGTGTGTGGCATATGTATAATGGCGCATACGGTGTCTTATATAGCGCAGCAGATTCCGTTACAGGTTCTTGTATAAAGCAGCAGATTCCGTTAGCCACGCCCCCAATTCATTACCGGGGGGGGGGGGGCGCGAAATATGCCCTTCCTCCGGGCACCATGGCACCTAGCTACACGGCTGATGGTGGTCACTGCTTTGTCTCTGTATTATATGGCGGTCACTGGGTTGTCTCTGTATTATATGATGGTCACTGCCTTGTCTCTGTATTGATGGTCACTGCCGTGTCTCTGTATTATATGGTGGTCACTGGGTTGTCTCTGTATTATATGGTGGTCACTGGGTTGTCTCTGTATTATATGGTGGTCACTGCATTGTCTCTGTATTATATGATGGTCACTGCATTGTCTCTGTATTATATGGTGGTCACTGCATTGTCTCTGTATTATATGGTGGTCACTGCATTGTCTCTGTATTATACGATGGTCACTGCATTGTCTCTGTATTGATGGTCACTGCCGTGTCTCTGTATTATATGGTGGTCACTGCATTGTCTCTGTATTATATGATGGTCACTGCCTTGTCTCTGTATTATATGATGGTCACTGCCTTGTATCTGTATTATATGGCGGTAACTGCATTGTCTCTGTATTATATGGTGGTCACTGCATTGTCTCTGTATTATATGATGGTCACTGCCTTGTCTTTGTATTATATTATGGTCACTGTCTTGTCTCTGTATTATATGGTGGTCAATGTCTTGACTCTGTATTATAATACGGTCACTGCCTTGTCTCTGTATTATATGGTGGTCACTGGGTTGTCTCTGTATTATATGGTGGTCACTGACTTGTCTCTGTATTATATGATGGCCACTGCCTTGTCTCTGTATTGGTGGTCACTGTATTGACTCTGTATTATAATATGGTCACTACCTTGTCTCTGTATTATATGATGGCCACTGCCTTGTCTCTGTATTGATGGTCACTGCCGTGTCTCTGTATTATATGGTGGTCACTGCATTGTCTCTGTATTATATGGTGGTCACTGGGTTGTCTTTGTATTATATGGTGGTCACTGGGTTGTCTCTGTATTATATGATGGTCACTGCATTGCCTCTATATTATATGGTGGTCACTGCATTGTCTCTGTATTATATGGTGGTCAATGCATTGTCTCTGTATTATATGGTGGTCAATGCATTGTCTCTGTATTATATGGTGTTCACTGCCGTGTCTCTGTATTATATGGTGGTCACTGCCTTGTCTCTGTATTATATGGTGGTCACTGGGTTGTCTCTGTATTATATGGTGGTCACTGCCGTGTCTCTGTATTATATGGTGGTCACTGCCGTGTCTCTGTATTATATGGTGGTCACTGGGTTGTCTCTGTAATATATGGTGGTCACTGCATTGTCTCTGTATTATATAGTGGTCACTGCTTTGTCTCTGTATTATATGGTGGTCACTGCCGTGTCTCTGTATTATATGGTGGTCACTGGGTTGTCTCTGTATTATATGATGGTCACTGCATTGCCTCTATATTATATGGTGGTCACTGCATTGTCTCTGTATTATATGGTGGTCACTGCTTTGTCTCTGTATTATATGGTGGTCACTGCCGTGTCTCTGTATTATATGGTGGTCACTGGGTTGTCTCTGTATTATATGATGGTCACTGCATTGCCTCTATATTATATGGTGGTCACTGCTTTGTCTCTGTATTATATGGTGGTCACTGCCGTGTCTCTGTATTATATGGTGGTCACTGGGTTGTCTCTGTATTATATGATGGTCACTGCATTGCCTCTATATTATATGGTGGTCACTGCATTGTCTCTGTATTATATGGTGGTCACTGCTTTGTCTCTGTATTATATGATGGTCACTGCTTTGTATTTGAATTATATGGTGGTCACTGCTTTGTCTCTGTATTATATGGTGGTCACTGCCTTGTCTCTGTATTATATGGTGGTCACTGTCTTGACTCTGTATTATAATATGGTCACTGCCTTGTCTCTGTATTATATGATGGCCACTGCCTTGTCTCTGTATTGGTGGTCACTGCATGGTCTCTGTATTATATGATGGTCACTGCCTTGTCTCTGTATTATATGATGGTCACTGCCTTGTCTCTGTATTGGTGGTCTCTGCGTTGTCTCTGTATTATAAGATGGTCACTGCATTGTCTCTGTATTATATGATGGTCACTGCATTGTCTCTGTATTATATGATGGTCACTGCATTGTCTCTGTATTATATGATGGTCTCTGCGTTGTCTCTGTATTATATGGTGGTCACTGCATTGTCTCTGTATTGGTGGTCACTGCGTTGTCTCTGTATTATATGATGGTCACTGCCTTGTCTCTGTATTGGTGGTCTCTGCGTTGTCTCTGTATTATATGATGGTCACTGCCTTGTCTCTGTATTATGTGATGGTCACTGCCTTGTTTCTGTATTATGTGATGGTCACTGCATTGTCTCTGTATTATATGATGGTCTCCGCGTTGTCTCTGTATTATGTCATGGTCACTGCATTGTCTCTGTATTGGTGGTCACTGCGTTGTCTCTGTATTATATGGTGGTCACTGCATTGTCTCTGTATTATATGGTGGTCACTGCTTTGTCTCTGTATTGGTGGTCACTGCGTTGTCTATGTATTATATGGTGGTCACTGCCTTGTCTCTGTATTATATGATGGTCACTGCATTGTCTCTGTATTGGTGGTCTCTGCGTTGTCTCTGTATTATATGATGGTCACTGCCTTGTCTCTGTATTATGTGATGGTCACTGCCTTGTTTCTGTATTATGTGATGGTCACTGCATTGTCTCTGTATTATATGATGGTCTCCGCGTTGTCTCTGTATTATGTCATGGTCACTGCATTGTCTCTGTATTGGTGGTCACTGCGTTGTCTCTGTATTATATGGTGGTTACTGCATTGTCTCTGTATTATATGGTGGTCACTGCTTTGTCTCTGTATTGGTGGTCACTGCGTTGTCTCTGTATTATGTGATGGTCACTGCATTGTCTCTGTATTGGTGGTCACTGCGTTGTCTCTGTATTATGAGATGGTCACTGCCTAGTCTCTGTATTATATGATGGTCACTGCGTTGTCTTTGTATTGGTGGTCACTGGGTTGTCTCTGTATTTTGTGATGGTCACTGCATTGTCTCTGTATTAGTGGTCACTGCGTTGTGTCTGTATTATATGGTGGTCACTGCATTGTCTCTGTATTGGTGGTCACTGCGTTGTCTCTGTATTATGTGATGGTCACTGCAGTATTGTATAGCCCCTTATCTTATAAACCAATTTCCATCCTGTCTAGTTATGTTTTGGAATAGGATTACATGTTGCTTATATGTTAGTACAGATTATGTGCAGGGTACACAATTAATGTAATTGGCATGAATCAGGAACAAATATATAGTGCTATATACTGTTTGAGGAAGGGGTGCCCTAAACCGATATTTTGTTTACGGTCTAAATCTGCCTGTGACCATGAAGGCTGCATAGGCCTCGTGTATTGTGTGTGTGGTTCTGCAGGCATGCATTGCTGGATGATGAGGTCATACAGATGTTTTGGCTCTTCTCCGTCTGTATGACCTCATCAGACTAAAGCTAGATCCTGTGACAGGACGCCATACCTCCCAACTTGTGTCCGGATGAAATAGGGACACTCGCGAGCGCCCGAAAAGGGGGTGGGGCGTATGCAAATGAGGGCGCGACTTATGCTAATTAGCCGCGACCTCATTTTCATACGAGAATAGACGCTGTGCGCATGCGCACAGCGTCTATTCTACTAGATTGGGGGGTCTCCCAACTGCCACCCCCCGCAGCGGGACAATGCCTGCCGCGGGTGGGACGTCGGGACAGGACCCGAAAATCGGGACTCTCCCGACGGAATCGTGACAGTTAGGAGGTATGGGACGCTCACCCGCTGTCTCAGGCCTGCACAAACTCCTGGCTGTGTTGTACTATCTTGCTACTGGTAGTTTTCAACACGTCACTGGCAGAGGCATTGGCATCTCACAGCCCACTTTCTCACGCTACCTCTACCAGGTTCTGGCGGCATTAGAGCGGCACATTCATGCCTCTATCTGCTTCCATAGCCACGGCTTATAGTGGCATGATGTCAGGGTAGATTTCTATCGCACAGCTGGCATGCCTAATGTTCTGGATGAGATAGTTTGCACATACATACAGCTGAGATCACCTACAGGCATGCAGCAATCCTACCTTCATAGCATAAGTACACTGCAGGTGGTCTGTGATGCAAATCTCAAACTGA
This sequence comes from Crinia signifera, assembly GCF_055691185.1. NCBI lineage: Eukaryota > Metazoa > Chordata > Amphibia > Anura > Myobatrachidae > Crinia > Crinia signifera. The sequence continues at coordinate 324,353,897 of NC_139220.1, read as the reverse complement.
TGAGACTCTGTGCGCGAGTCTGGCCTGCTAGTACTGTATGTCACTCATGCTGAAGTATCATTTTGTGTTTAACCAGTCGCACGTACAGCAGTGCCCTTACACAAGTGTAAACTATGCCGTTGTTAGCTCCATAGATGTGGGCTCCCATGAAACCCCGGAAGCCATTTTGTTAACCCGAGTCTGGCCTGCTACAGTACGCTCTTCGACCATACTGTATACTTGATCACTTATCCCTGTATCCTGTTATAAATAGCGTATAGAGAAGCACGTCTATGCAATAGTATTTTCGGAGAAACTGTCTATTTAACATATTGTACGTATTGTTTCGTAAAGTAGTTCTTGCGCTAGAGTTCATTTCAATGGACACTTCACGTACGCGCAATGCTGTTTTTTTTGTTTTTTTGCTATATTATTGAATCTGATGCATGCGCAGTGGCCTCACCACCTTAGGGGGAATAAGCTGCTTCATTGCCTTCTCGTATTCGGTGTAGGTGGCGATATAAGTGAGCCCACCTGCTGTCCCCAGCGCAGCCTTCGCCTCGTTTGCCATCTTGGCTTTCATAAGGCTCTTGATGTCATAGAACCTTTTCTTGCAGCTTTTCAAGGTTTTACAACTAGACCCCTCAGCATTGACGGCTGTAACTGCCTTCTGCCACTCACTGGGCATTCTTCCTTCTGGTAGACACCTTGCTAGACTGAGACCCAAACAGCTGATGGCGGTGTCTCAGGAGCTCCGTGACCAGGGCCAGCTTCTCACTAGATCTGAATTTTACATTCCGTCCCGTCCTGGTCCTGGTCCTTACGAGGAGACTCATTTCTCTCCTCCGCAAATGTGACTGATGCCTCCACCACCATCTCCACCACCAGATAATCATCACTTCCAGACATGACAAACAGACAGGGTGTGATATAGGGGTCCAACAGTCGGGATCCCGACTGGCCGGACCCAGACAGCATGGCGAGTGCATCAAAGCCCCTTGCGTGCTCCCTGCGCTCGCCATGCTGCACTCGCCGCGCTGCAGGCTCGGTGGCTCGCTGCGCTCGCCACACTATCTGAATTCGACTCCACACCGACGTGGCTAGTGGGGGTATGAAAAGGTCGGAGGACGCGTACCACGTGCCTCACTTTGGGATGCCGTGGATACTGGTGGTTACATCTCATTGTAAGCATGGGTGCTTGTACAAATAAAAATCGCATCGCATGCCGCAATATTCCAGAAGGATGCATGCGATGAGAATTTTAGGAGCCCATAGGATGGAAATCGTGGGCGCCGTGATAATACACAAGTACCCAAAAAATTAACAAATACTGAAAATTCGACAAAGTTAGAAAGCAACAAGACAAACAATAAACACGGGGCACTTATCAGACCACAAATAACCACTCAGCAAATATCTAACAAACCGCACTCCAGCACCGCAGCGCACCTTTCCTCTCCACATCTAACTAAGCCGACAAGGAGCAGACAGGACTATATATACGGAATGTTGATAACCAATCAAAAATAGGCACGTATCCTAAGACATCGGCCGAGTTTCATAAAAATACGTACGTAAATGATGTAGGACAGGAATGTGGAGGTGTAAATGATGTGGGACAGGTATGTGGAGGTGTAAATGATGTGGGACAGGTATGTAGAGGTGTAAATGATGTAGGACAGGTATGTGGAGGTGTAAATTATGTGGGACAGGTATGTAGAGGTGTAAATGATGTAGGACAGGTATGTAAAGGTGTAAATGATGCGGGACAGGTATGTAGAGGTGTAAATAATGTGGGACAGGTATGTAGAGGTGTAAATGATGTAGGACAGGTATAAGTAGGTGTAAATGATGTGGGACAGGTATGTAGAGGTGTAAATGATGTAGGACAGGTATGTAGAGGTGTAAATGATGTGGGACAGGTATATAGAGGTGTAAATGATATTGGACAGGTATGTAGAGGTGTAAATGATGTGGGACAGGTATATAGAGGTGTAAATGATGCGGGACAGGTATGTAGAGGTGTAAATGATGGGGGACAGGTATGTAGAGGTGTAAATGATGTGGGACAGGTATGTAGAGGTGTAAATGATGTGGGACAGGTATGTAGAGGTGTAAATGATGTGGGACAGGTATGGGGAGGTGTAAATGATGTGGGACAGGTATGGGGAGGTGTAAATGATGTGGGACAGGTATGTAGAGGTGTAAATGATGTAGGACAGGTATAAGTAGGTGTAAATGATGTGGGACAGGTATGTAGAGGTGTAAATGATGTAGGACAGGTATGTAGAGGTGTAAATGATGTGGGACAGGTATATAGAGGTGTAAATGATATAGGACAGGTATGTAGAGGTGTAAATGATGTGGGACAGGTATGTAGAGGTGTAAATGATGTAGGACAGGTATGTAGAGATGTAAATGATGTGGGACAGGTATGTAGAGGTGTAAATTATGTAGGACAGGTACGTAGAGATGTAAATGATGTAGGACAGGTATGTAGAGGTGTAAATGATGTTGGACGGATATGTAGAGGTGTAAATGATGCGGGACAGGTATGTAGAGGTGTAAATGATGCGGGACAGGTAGGTAGAGGTGTAAATTATGTGGGACAGTAATGTAGAGGTGTAAATGATGTAGGACAGGTATGTAGAGGTGTAAATGATGTGGGACAGGTATGTAGAGGTGTAAATGATGTAGGACAGGTACGTAGAGATGTAAATGATGTGGGACAGGTATGTAGAGGTGTAAATGATGTGGGACAGGTATGTAGAGGTGTAAATGATGTGGGACAGGTATAGGTAGGTGTAAATCATGTGGGGACGGGTATATAGAGGTGTAAATGATGGTGGGACAGGTATGTAGAGGTGTAAATGATGTGGGACAGGTATGTAGAGGTGTAAATGATGCTGGACAGGTATGTAGAGGTGTAATGATGTGGGACAGGTATGTAGAGGTGTAAATGATGTGGGACAGGTATGTAGAGGTGTAATGATGTGGGACAGGTATAAAGAGGTGTAAATGATGTGGGACAGGTATATAGAGGTGTAAATGATGTGGGACAGGTATGTAGAGGTGTAAATTATGTAGGACAGGTACGTAGAGATGTAAATGATGTAGGACAGGTATGTAGAGGTGTAAATGATGTGGGACAGGTATGTAGAGGTGTAAATGATGTGGGACAGGTATGTAGAGGTGTTAATGATGTGGGACAGGTATAGGTAGGTGTAAATGATGTGGGGACGGGTATGTAGAGGTGTAAATGATGTGGGACAGGTATGTAGAGGTGTAAATGATGTAGGACAGGTACGTAGAGATGTAAATGATGTGGGACAGGTATGTGGAGGTGTAAATGATGCGGGACAGGTATGCAGAGGTGTAAATTATGGGGGACAGTTATGTAGAGGTGTAAATGATGTAGGACAGGTATAAAGAGGTGTAAATGATGTAGGACAGGTATGTAGAGGTGTAAATGATGTGGGACAGGTATGGGGAGGTGTAAATGATGCGGGACAGGTGTGTGGAGGTGTAAATGATGTGGGACAGGTATGGGGAGGTGTAAATGATGTGGGACAGGTATGTAGAGGTGTAAATGATGTGGGTCAGGTATGTTTAGGTGTAAATGATGTAGGACAGGTATATAGAAATGTAAATGATGTGGGACAGGTATGTAGAGGTGTAAATGATGTGGGACAGGTATGTAGAGGTTTAAATGATGTAGGACAGGTATGTAGAGGTGTAAATGATGTGGGACAGGTATGTAGAGGTGTAAATGATGTAGGACAGGTACTGTATGTAGAGGTGTAAATGATGTTGGACGGGTATGTACAGGTGTAAATGATGTGGGACAGGTATGTAGAGGTGTAAATGATGTAGGACAGGTATGTAGAGGTGTAAATGATGTGGGACAGGTTTGTAGAGGTGTAAATGATGTTGGACGGGTATGTAGAGGTGTAAATGATGTGGGACAGGTATGTAGAGGTGTAAATGAAATAGGACAGGTATGTAGAGGTGTAAATGATGTGGGACAGGTATGTAGAGGTGTAAATGATGTGGGACAGGTATGTAGAGGTGTAAATGATGTTGGACGGGTATGTAGAGGTGTAAATGATGTGGGACAGGTATGTAGAGGTGTAAATGAAATAGGACAGGTATGTAGAGGTGTAAATGATGTGGGACAGGTATGTAGAGGTGTAAATGATGTGGGACAGGTATATAGAGGTGTAAATGATGTGGGACAGGTATGTAGAGGTGTAAATGATGTGGGACAGGTATATAGAGGTGTAAATGATGTGGGACAGGTATGGGGAGGTGAAAATGATGTGGGACAGGTATGTAGAGGTGTAAATGATATAGGACAGGTATATAGAAATGTAAATGATGTGGGACAGGTATATAGAGGTGTTAATGATGTAGGACAGGTATGTAGAGGTGTAAATGATGTAGGACAGGTACGTAGAGATGTAAATGATGTGGGACAGGTATGTAGAGGTGTAAATGATGTGGGACAGGTATAGGTAGGTGTAAATCATGTGGGGACGGGTATATAGAGGTGTAAATGATGGTGGGACAGGTATGTAGAGGTGTAAATGATGTGGGACAGGTATGTAGAGGTGTAAATGATGCTGGACAGGTATGTAGAGGTGTAATGATGTGGGACAGGTATGTAGAGGTGTAAATGATGTGGGACAGGTATGTAGAGGTGTAATGATGTGGGACAGGTATAAAGAGGTGTAAATGATGTGGGACAGGTATATAGAGGTGTAAATGATGTGGGACAGGTATGTAGAGGTGTAAATTATGTAGGACAGGTACGTAGAGATGTAAATGATGTAGGACAGGTATGTAGAGGTGTAAATGATGTGGGACAGGTATGTAGAGGTGTAAATGATGTGGGACAGGTATGTAGAGGTGTTAATGATGTGGGACAGGTATAGGTAGGTGTAAATGATGTGGGGACGGGTATGTAGAGGTGTAAATGATGTGGGACAGGTATGTAGAGGTGTAAATGATGTAGGACAGGTACGTAGAGATGTAAATGATGTGGGACAGGTATGTGGAGGTGTAAATGATGCGGGACAGGTATGCAGAGGTGTAAATTATGGGGGACAGTTATGTAGAGGTGTAAATGATGTAGGACAGGTATAAAGAGGTGTAAATGATGTAGGACAGGTATGTAGAGGTGTAAATGATGTGGGACAGGTATGGGGAGGTGTAAATGATGCGGGACAGGTGTGTGGAGGTGTAAATGATGTGGGACAGGTATGGGGAGGTGTAAATGATGTGGGACAGGTATGTAGAGGTGTAAATGATGTGGGTCAGGTATGTTTAGGTGTAAATGATGTAGGACAGGTATATAGAAATGTAAATGATGTGGGACAGGTATGTAGAGGTGTAAATGATGTGGGACAGGTATGTAGAGGTTTAAATGATGTAGGACAGGTATGTAGAGGTGTAAATGATGTGGGACAGGTATGTAGAGGTGTAAATGATGTAGGACAGGTACTGTATGTAGAGGTGTAAATGATGTTGGACGGGTATGTACAGGTGTAAATGATGTGGGACAGGTATGTAGAGGTGTAAATGATGTAGGACAGGTATGTAGAGGTGTAAATGATGTGGGACAGGTTTGTAGAGGTGTAAATGATGTTGGACGGGTATGTAGAGGTGTAAATGATGTGGGACAGGTATGTAGAGGTGTAAATGAAATAGGACAGGTATGTAGAGGTGTAAATGATGTGGGACAGGTATGTAGAGGTGTAAATGATGTGGGACAGGTATGTAGAGGTGTAAATGATGTTGGACGGGTATGTAGAGGTGTAAATGATGTGGGACAGGTATGTAGAGGTGTAAATGAAATAGGACAGGTATGTAGAGGTGTAAATGATGTGGGACAGGTATGTAGAGGTGTAAATGATGTGGGACAGGTATATAGAGGTGTAAATGATGTGGGACAGGTATGTAGAGGTGTAAATGATGTGGGACAGGTATATAGAGGTGTAAATGATGTGGGACAGGTATGGGGAGGTGAAAATGATGTGGGACAGGTATGTAGAGGTGTAAATGATATAGGACAGGTATATAGAAATGTAAATGATGTGGGACAGGTATATAGAGGTGTTAATGATGTAGGACAGGTATGTGGAGGTGTAAATGATGCGGGACAGGAATTTAGAGGTGTAAATGATGCGGGACAGGTATGTAAAGGTGTAATTGATGCGGGACAGGTATGTAGAGGTGTAAATGATGTGGGACAGGTGTGTAGAGGTGTAAATGATGTGGGTCAGGTATGTAGAGGTGTAAATGATGTGCGACAGGTGTGTAGAGGTGTAAATGATGTGGGACAGGTGTGTAGAGGTGTAAATGATATAGGTCAGGTATGTAGAGGTGTAAATGATGTGGGACAGGTATGTGGGGGTGTAAATGATGTTGGACGGGTATGTAGAGGTGTAAATGATGTGGGACAGGTGTGTAGAGGTGTAAATGATGTGGGACAGGTATGTAGAGGTGTAAATGATGTGCGACAGGTGTGTAGAGGTGTAAATGATGTGGGACAGGTGTGTAGAGGTGTAAATGATATAGGTCAGGTATGTAGAGGTGTAAATGATGTGGGACAGGTATGTGGGGGTGTAAATGATGTTGGACGGGTATGTAGAGGTGTAAATGATGTGGGACAGGTGTGTAGAGGTGTAAATGATGTGGGGACAGGTATGTAGAGGTGTAAATGATGTGGGACAGGTATGTAGAGGTGTAATGATGTGGGACAGGTATGTAGAGGTGTAATGATGTGGGTCGGGTATGTGGAGGTGTAAATGATGTAGGATATGTATGTAGAGGTGTAAATGATGTAGGACAGGTATGTAGAGGTGTAAATGATGTTGGACGGGTATGTAGAGGTGTAAATGATGTGGGACAGGTGTGTAGAGGTGTAAATGATATAGGACAGGTATGTAGAGGTGTAAATGATGTGGGGACGGGTATGTAGAGGTGTAAATGATATAGGACAGGTATGTAGAGGTGTAAATGATGTGGGACAGGTATGTAGAGGTGTAAATGATGTGGGACAGGTATGTAGAGGTGTAAATGATATAGGACAGGTATGTAGAGGTGTAAATGATGTGGGACAGGTATGTAGAGGTGTAAATGATGTGGGACAGGTATGTAGAGGTGTAAATGATATAGGACAGGTTTATAGAGGTGTAAATGATGTGGGGACGGGTATGTAGAGGTGTAAATGATATAGGACAGGTATGTAGAGGTGTAAATGATGTGGGACAGGTATGTAGAGGTGTAAATGATATAGGACAGGTATGTAGAGGTGTAAATTATGTGGGACAGGTATGTAAAGGTGTAAATGATATAGGACAGGTTTATAGAGGTGTAAATGATGTGGGGACGGGTATGTAGAGGTGTAAATGATATAGGACAGGTATGTAGAGGTGTAAATGATGTGGGACAGGTATGTAGAGGTGTAAATGATATAGGACAGGTATGTAGAGGTGTAAATGATGTGGGACAGGTATGTAGAGGTGTAAATTATGTGGGACAGGTATATAGAGGTGTAAATGATGTGGGACAGGTATGTAGAGGTGTAAATGATGTGGGACAGGTATGTAGAGGTGTAAATGATGTGGGACAGGTATGTAGAGGTGTAAATAATGTGGGACAGGTATGTAGAGGTGTAAATAATGTGGGACAGGTGTGTAGAGGTGTAAATGATATAGGACAGGTATGTAGAGGTGTAAATGATATAGGACAGGTATGTAGAGGTGTAAATGATTTGGTGTACATATAATAACAGATTATGAAACATGACTGTGGTGACACTTATTGTTTCATAGTTGTTACTCCGTGTGCAGGATGAGGAGAGAGGGTGAAGAAGACAGGGGGATATAACTACATACCTGGTGAGAGGACACAAATGTCTCCAGTTCCTGACTCGCAGCCCGGTATCTATGGGAAGAATATGAGATGTACAGAGATTATTCCATGTCCCCTCAGTAACCACTCCCCGAGAGACTAACACCTCCCTGTCCTGACCATGTATTGCCCAACAGAACATCTTCTGCCCCCTTCCTCCTATACACAAGGAAGTGGTATCCATCATGTTCCATGTAGTGTAGATCAAAGGGATCGGTTTCATCACAGCGCAGCCTGGAACCCTTCCAGAAATAACTGCTGAATAAAGCAGATATGTGTACAGCTCCATGCAGTGGCAAACTGGGGGTTTCCAAAATCTCCCTCTCTGCGTCACATTGGAGTAAGTACGGGAATCATGGGGGAGCGGCAACGGCCCTGAAAATTGGTATTTTTATACACTGGATACTATATTTATATTTCACAGTACAGATTGTCTACAGCAGTGGTTCTTAAACTGTGGGAAACCACCGGTGACATAAAACATAATAACAACTGTGTTACACAATGCTGGGGTGTGGGTGCGCCAATTAACGTGTGTGACTGTGATGATGTGGTCGGCATTAGAACCCACCCATGACCACAACAGCTAACACCATGCCTACTGTATGTACGTGGCCTCTCAGCATTAATGTGGCATGTAACCTTATATGTGCTGTCACTGTGCATCGCAGCTGCTGCTTCTGGTGCTGCTCGGCCGCCTACCTGTCACTGGACACCACCAAGGCCCTTAGAAAGGGCATGGGAGAGGCAGAACTGCCCATTCCCCCACTTAACCCCAACATACCAATATAGGGGCGATTCAGGCCTGTACGCTGAGGTCCGAATTCACGCTCCTGGCCAAATGTGGGGGTGTGCACATGCCCATTTCTCCATCTCCGTCCTGGGAAAAAAAAAACCTCGCCGGTGAGCGACAACCGAACGGTTTTTCCTCCACGCGGCCGCATGCGATGTGTAAGCGCACACATCCGCCCGTACGGTACTGCAGGGATTGGCTTGGCAGGAGGGCGCGTGTTTGGCAGGGGACCGTTTACCTGCGCGCCAGCCAGTAAATATACACAGCTTAGCGTGTAGGTCTGAATCGGGCCCAGCGTCAGCGGCTCAGCATCACGCAGATGGCACGTGTATTGTTATTATATTATAAGAAAACACAGATACTGGATTTCCACTATACAATGTAATAATAAAAACATGCTGGACGCAGCGGGCCGCGAAGCACTGTCCGCACTGTTATATTGTATATTCGCAATTGCTTCTTGCACGAGGGGTGAATATTATGTTTTGGGTGCTTTTTATAATGTATGGTCAAATGCTTGTATTGAGATTGCGCTTCCTTCCACACCGCCCTTACAGACACCGCCGCAGTCCAGGCTCCGGGGTCCCCATGCTACAGTATTTCCACAGTAGTGCCCCTCTTAGTTGGAGACCGCCGCCACTGCAGGGACCAGACAGAACCGGGAAAGGCAGGGAGGAGGGTGCAGTATCGCGCATTGTGCCAGTGCGGCGTGTGATGTCATTCCTAGACATGATGGCGGCCCAGACAGGTAAACTAGGGGCATCCAGAGCGGGTGGTCAGCAGCCAGGGCCAGACTGGCCATTCGGAACTTCTGGCAAGTGCCAGAGGGGCCGATACCCAGGTGGGACGATTTGTCCAGGGTGGAAGCACTGCCTCCCAATCGGCACACAGAGACACTCACTGGACTCGCAGCAGGTCCGGCGGCTCTCTTGGTGTGCCATTCGGTTCCTGGAGAGAGGGGCATCACATGCGGCTATGCCGCCTCACCCATAGGTGCCGATTCTGCGGGTGCTTGAGGGACCGAGCACCCACGGAAATTGATGAGCACCCACCCGCTCAGCAGCGGCCCACCCGCCCGTGTCCCACTGCACTCCCCCTCCCTCATCACTGGCACAGGTACTGTGTGGGCATTTATGTACCTGCACTGTGGGGGCATTTACGTATTTGGCACTGTGGGGGGGATTTTTGTACCTGCACTGTGTGGGCATTTATATATTTGGCACTGTGGGGGCAATTATGTATTTGGCACTATTGCCATAAATTCAATATTGGAGACAACTGTGCTGCGAAATAGAAATCAGTATTATTTTGTGGCCACGCCCCTTTCCCATGAAGCCACTCCCCTATATTTTTGGCTTGAGCACCCACCAGCAAAAACATAAATTGGCACCTAGGCCCTCACCTCCTGCATGCCGGGATCATCAGCGCATGCATACCCGGTGATTGCGTGTGCATGCCCGGCGTATGCATGCGAGCGACTTCAAACGCCAGGGCCGATTCATAGGCCCAGTCCGTCTCTGACGGCAGCCATTGCGAATCATTTTAATTGTAATTATCTGCCCACGCTAGCCGCAGCAGCCATCGCATTGGAGCAGCAGCAGCGATCATGATTACTGGCCAGAACCTTGAGGCCCCTCACAATATCGGGCCAGGTATACGTTTTCCCTTTGACCCCTACCCACTGAAATGCAATGCTGACCCCATTTCTCAGCCCCGACAGGAACCGCTCATCAGATCAGCCAATTGGCAGCTGTTGATGATTGTTGGTCTGTTGGGAAATCAAGAATTTATTCATGTTAAAAATCCCAGATTTGGTGATCCCATACATTTTTGGTCAGGATCCGGAGATCCTTTTTGAAGCAGGTCGGAGGAACCATGGTATTGCCTTAATATGTCGGTAATGTATGGAAGCCTTTAAGTCTTACATTCATGTGGATGGTACATTGACACAACCTGTAGCACCTATCTATACATTGTTGTAGACCAAGTGCACCGTTTCATGGAAATGATGTTCCCTGATGACAGTGATCTCTTTCAGCAGGACAATGCACCCTGCAACACTGCAAAATATGTTCAGGAGTGATCTGAGGAACGTGAGAAAGAGTTCATGGTGTTGACTTGGCCTCCAAATCCCCCAGATCACAATCCAATCTAGCATCTGTGAGATGTGCTGGAAAGACAAGTCCAAGCCTTGAAGGTCCCAACGTACGAGGAATTAATGGATCTGCTGCTAACATCTTGGTGCCAGATGCCAGAAAGAGGCTAATACTGTTATAATGCAGATAGTAGGCACTCAGCCTGTAACCCACATGCAGCTGGTCAATGTGTAATAAATACAGAGGTGGTGGACCGCCTTCCAGAACCAGTTATGTGCTCAACCAATACAGCCTGGGTAGTCAACGTTTCAGAGTTTTACCCTTTCTTCAGGACAAAGTACAAGAAACACTGCATACCTTTATAAGAATCTGGTGGCCCTGGAGCATCAGGGCCACTTGTAAGTTACACTGTGGGTATATGCTTAATTATGGTAACACTAGATATTGGACATAGCGGTGTGCAGAAGGGTGAGTGGGACCTATGGGTATAGGTGGGTGAGTTGTAGCTAGAAAGGGAGGTGGTTAAGTGGGTGGTGAGTGGTGATTGGTGGGTGTTGTATGGGTGATTGGTGGGTGGTGGATGGGGGTGGGGAGGGTAGACCAGTGTAGGGTTGTAAGTAGGTGAATGGTGGGGTTCTGTTGATGAGATGATAGATATAGGTGGTCACCCCCTCTCCAGTTCTGTAATGCATTAAAAGTGGCGGATGTGGGGTCTTGTGAGTATTTTCCTCTTGGTTCTGTGATAGACTATTGCTTGGTGTAGTGTTGCAACCTTCCTTATGTGTTTTAGTTGTCTCTGCTTCCCGTATCTATGTGGTACTTTTACTCTATGAAGTTTTATTTGAGTTCTCATCCATGTTGTCTGTAGTTGTCAATGTGTGTGTCTGATGTAGTGTCCTAGTGGTCTGCTGTCACGCCAGTTTGGGTGGTGGCCTACTGTCTCGGGGTTGGGTTCATTTGGTCTAAAGCATTATGGTCGACAGTCATTAGGTCAACACCATTAGGTCAACATTGGAAAAGGTTGACATGGGTCTAGGTCGACATGGGTAAAGGTCGAAAGGTCATTAGTTCGACGGGTCATTGGTTCGACAGGTCATTAGTTCGACATTGTCTAGGTCGACAGTCAAAAGGTCAACATGGAGTTTTTGACAGTTTTTTTTTACCTGAATGTCAACACAGTCGACATGGACACAGTTTAAAGTGCACTGCATCCCCTCGCATCGCTCGCTATGCCTCGGGCATGGTGCATCGCTGCGCTCGGCACGCTATTTTATTCTCCCACCACGCCCTAGTGGATGGTAGGGCAGGAAATACCGCCTGTCGGCACATGTTGGCTCAAAAAACAGTGAAAAACTCCATGTCGACCTTTTGACTGTCGACCTAGACAATGTCGAACTAATGACCTGTCGAACTAATGACCTGTCGACCTAGAACCAAGTCGACCTTTTCCAATGTCGATCTAATGGTGTCGACCTAATGACTGACAACCATAATGCTGTAGACCAAATGACCGCACCCCCTGTCTCGTGTAATGTTTTCCTTTCTAGCATGTGGTCAACTTATGTTATTATACTCATATAGGAATACTGGGGCGATTCAGACCTGTTTGTACAGGTCTGAATTTGGCCCCATCTCCAATGCTGGGGGCATGCACATGTGCAAACCCTCGGAGTGAATGCCTTCTGCGAGTTTGCCGGGGTGTTTGCAAACTGAGTGACAGACACGGGGCGGTCACAGGGGTCCACACAGCGTTTAATGGGTGAGCCCACAAAAGCGGTGGGTGCAACCCCATGGAATCGCTGGACGGACCCCAGCAAATGCAGCCGTAGCCCTGCCTGCCAGCGACGGGCAGATAATGTCACATGATGGCCCACCCCGAATTTAGCAGAAAGTGTCCGTAAGCCTTGGATGATGGGTAACTACCAAATGGTTTTTCCTCTGTGCGTCAGTGCACACATCCACTTGCATCATAGCGCAGGGATACGGGCGACGGGGAGGGCGGTCGCTCGGCGGCGTTTACCTGCTTGCTACGCAGCAAATATACACAGCCTAGCAAGCAGGTCTGAATTACCCCACTAGCCGGTCTTTACCGTAGGTAGTGGTGAAGAACAGGTTCCCCAGGACAGAATTCCCTAATGTTGGAAGTGATTGCAATAAACAGAAACATAGAAAGGAAAAGAAACAACCTAAATGAAACCACAACTCAAATCAGCTAATTACAGGCCTGTGGGCTTAACATTAATTATTTAGGGATTTTTAAGGGATGGTATCCAGGAATATTTAAAGCTTCATAGTTTAATCAACATTGACCAGCATGGGTTCTCTATGAGGATGTCAGCAACAACCTTGATCATGGAAATGCAGTAGACAACATGGTCTTCCTAAAGTTTGCTAAAGAAAGATTTCCAGTGAAAAGGGTTATAAACTGTTTATCGTTGTTTGTTATTTACCTAAACAATCTTTGACTGTCCAGGATAATATTTGTGCTTTGAGGTATACATCCGCTCTATGCCCCCTGCCCTTGTTCCTCTCCTTTTTCTATACATATATGCATGGTTATCCATCTACCAAGTCCCTATTTACATTTGGGTGTTACCCTCTTTTGTGGACTGGTCCTAATAGAGATATAAATGAATAGAAATAACAATAATTCTTGACTTTATATTGTTTCAACACTATATGACACTAACACTTCCTCTTGGGCTGACTCTTAGCTCTCACCTGGAGTATTTGGACCAATGGACCCTTTGGAACATCCACCCGGTTGAGAAGAGGATCAGCAGTCGAAAATATTAATAATCGCCTCTTGCTCTTGAAACAATTTCAAACCTTTGTCTGTGTTTGGACTACAGTAGATATATTATTATCTGACATTTCGTTGAGAAGATGGACTGAGTGCAGGAGAAGTGTTATAGGGTAGTATCGATAGTGCATCGGATACCCTTTGACATTGATTGGTGTCGCGTTTACTGTATATTGAGAATGATATATATAAAGGAATATGTGGTGAAGTGTGCTGCTTTGAATGGTATTAGTAATGACAAGTGCAATATATAAATTCCACCACAAGATGTCACTATAGAGTAAGGAATATGTACACATGTATGGAGAGAGGGAGAGGGAATGTATAATAAAGAAATACATATAAAAGAATGCTTTTTAATAATAATTGTTTATACATGTGTATATGGCGAAACCCAGAAAGAGGCCTGACATGTGCCAGGGACACCGCTACAAGTCAATACTTGGGGGAAGGGGAAAGAGTGAATGCTCACTCAGTAGCGCTGGCTGGTTTACACTGGAGGATTTTTTACCATATACACTTTTAAACTTCCTTCAAAGAACAATATGATTATAGTTTATAATGTAATTATTAGAGTGTGGCTGCTGCCACCTTAGACAGAGAGTACGTGTTTCTCTGGACAGCAGACAAAAAAGAGGATTATTGTGGAAATACTAGATTCCCACCAGATGGCGCTGTCACACTCAAACAAATTTTCTAATAAGAAACTTCAGAGAAGTAATTGTACTTATAGTTTTTTAATAAACCATGGTATGCATAATAAAATAAAAAATGTGCATTTTACATATAAATTGTACACTCAAATAGGACATACAGGACAGACAACATATAACATATAATTGGCTAGACACGGGCTGGCTATGAGGCTGTTAGGCTGCATATGTTATTCTATGAGACAATATAGGCTATGAGCAAATAGTTACCAGTCCACAGTGAATAGTCCCACTTATATCTCAGGGTACAGGTCCCAGATCCTATATCCGAGCAAGAACTGCCAAATGTAGTTGCAGTGGATGTCCACTCCTTTGTTGGAGGAGTTCAGCTCCAGGTACTGGTTCCGTCCCTTTTAGAGTGTCCAATCCCAATTGGGATATTTGTAATCCACAGTGGTGATGACTGGCAATAATCTGGGCAGAGCAGGCTCCAGAACGCGTTTCTCCGCCTCTATTTCGTTCAGCGGCTTCCTCAGCTGGATGCTCTGCCTCCCTCTCTGCCGATTTTTATACACAGTGTACCTTCGCGGGCTTCCGCGACTTCCGCTTTATGTCGCGCCTCGTTTCCACCAGTACTTCCTAGTGGTCATCTCCCGCATTATGCGGTTCACGTCACTTTCTCTGAAGTTTCTTATTAGAAAATTTGTTTGAGTGTGAAAGCGCCATCTGGTGGGAATCTAGTATTTCCACAATAATCCTCTTTTAAGTCAATACTTGTGCCCTATATAATGGGGATCTGACGCACTATGCTTTATAATCTCTGAGGAAGCCGCTGATTGTTATTTGGCGGAGAAACGCGTTAGTCTCTACCCTTTTTGTTCTCTTGTACCAGTTACTCCTGTGGACAAGCAGTGCCTCCATTACATGCTCACTGTTTGACCTATAGGTGAAACATTAACCAACAACACTAACAAGGGATGGATTCCATTTACCCTAACCTGGGACTGAGCTATCATTTGTTGTATTGTTCATTTATACATTTTTATTGAGTTAGAATTACAATATTTATTGCATATTTAGTGCATTGTACTTCTGTCTATATATCTATTGAATTTGGTAACAGTGACCTCTAGTGGAGATTTCTCCGCATATTGCTACAATTGTGAAATTGTTTGGGTTTTAACCCCTTCCTGACAGAGCCAGTTTTTGCCTTCCTGACAGAGCCCTTTTTTTCAAATCTGACATGTATCACTTAAGTGGGGATAACTTTTTTTTGCTTTTACTTATCCCAGTGATTTTGAGATTGTTTTTTCGTGACACATTGTACTTCAAATTAGTGGTAAATTTGGGTTGATACAGTCTGTTTTTTTTTTGTGAAAAATACCAAAATGTCGTAAAAAAATGGAAAATTTAGCAATTTGCAAAATGTTAAATTTTCTGCATGTGAGACAAATAATCATACCACTCAAAATAGTTAATAACTAACATAGACCATATGTCTACTTTATGTTTCCATCATTATTTCAACTTCCTTTTAATTTTTTTGGACACTAGGAGGCTTACAATATGAATAGCAAATTCTCAATTTTTCAAGAAAATTTCAAACACTGATTTTTTTAGGGACCAGTTCAGTTCTGATGTGACTTTGAGGGACTTGTATGTGAGACACCCCCATAAATGATGCCATTTCAAAAACTGCACCCCTCACAGTATTCAAAACAGCATTTTGGAAGTTTGTTAACCCTTTAGGTGTTTCACAGGAATTAAAACAAAGTGTAGGTGAAATTTCAAAAATTTTTTTTTTTTGCAGATTTGCAATTTTAATACATTTTTCTAAGGAACACAGTACATTTTACTAGAGAAATGTGACTAAAAATTGATTCCCCCAATTCTTTTGTTTTCATAAATATCCTATATGTGGCCCTAGTGTGCACGTTGACCAAACCACAGGCTTCATAATAGAAGGAGCACCTACTTGATTTTGGAGCCTCCTTTTTATGAGATTATTTTTTAGGCACCATGTAGGTTTCTAGGCACCATAAGATGCTAAAAGTTAGGAACCCCCCCCACAAGTGACCCCATTTTGCAAACTACACCCCTCAGGGAATTCATCTAGGGGTATGGTGTACATTTCAAACCCCCAGGGGTTTCACCAATTGTGGTACAACTGGGCAGTGAAAATGAAAAATTAAATTTTTTACACAAAAATGCAGTTCTGGCTCAAAATTTTTCATTTTCAGAAGGTATGAAGGAGAAAAAGCACCCCAAAATCTGTGCCCCAATTTCTCCCGAGTACGGCAATGCCTCACATGTGACCAAAAAATACCATTTGGGTGCATGGCAGGACTCAGAAGGGAAGGAGTGATTTTTGGATTTTGCAGCTCAGATTCTGGTGGAATGTTGGTGGGTGCTATGTCGCATTAGCAAGACCCCCCAAGCACCAATACAGTGGAACCCCCCCACAAGTAACCCCATTTTGCAAACTACACCCCTCAGGGAATTCATCTAGGGGTATAGTGTACATTTCAAACCCCCAGGGGTTTCACCAATTTTGATACAACTGGGCTGTGCAAATGAAAAATTACATTTTTTACACAAAAATGCAGTTCTGGCTCAAAATTTTTCATTTTCAGAAGGTATGAAGGAGAAAAAGCACCCCAAAATCTGTGCCCCAATTTCTCCCGAGTACGGCAATGCCTCATATGTGACCAAAAAATACCATTTGGGTGCATGGCAGGACGCAGAAGGGAAGGAGTGATTTTTGGATTTTGCAGCTCAGATTCTGGTGGAATGTTGGTGGGTGCTATGTCGAATTAGCAAGACCCCCAAGCACCAATACAGTGGAACCCCCCCACAAGTAACCCCATTTTGCAAACTACACCCCTCAGGGAATTCATCTAGGGGTATAGTGTACATTTCAAACCCCCAGGGGTTTCACCAATTTTGATACAACTGGGCTGTGCAAATGAAAAATTACATTTTTTACACAAAAATGCAGTTCTGGCTCAAAATGTTTCATTTTCACAAGGAATGAAGGAGACAAAGCACCCCAAAATCTGTGCCCCAATTTCTCCCCAGTACGGCAATGCCTCACATGTGACCAAAAAATACCATTTGGGTGCATGGCAGGACTCAGAAGGGAAGGAGTGATTTTTGGATTTTGCAGCTCAGATTCTGGTGGAATGTTGGTGGGTGCTATGTCGCATTAGCAAGACCCCCCAAGCACCAATACAGTGGAACCCCCCCACAAGTAACCCCATTTTGCAAACTACACCCCTCAGGGAATTCATCTAGGGGTATAGTGTACATTTCAAACCCCCAGGGGTTTCACCAATTTTGATACAACTGGGCTGTGCAAATGAAAAATTACATTTTTTACACAAAAATGCAGTTCTGGCTCAAAATTTTTCATTTTCACAAGGAATGAAGGAGACAAAGCACCCCAAAATCTGTGCCCCAATTTCTCTCCAGTACGGCAATGCCTCACATGTGACCAAAAAATACCATTTGGGTGCATGGCAGGACTCAGAAGGGAAGGAGTGATTTTTGGATTTTGCAGCTCAGATTCTGGTGGAATGTTGGTGGGTGCTATGTCGCATTAGCAAGACCCCCCAAGCACCAATACAGTGGAACCCCCCCACAAGTGACCCCATTTTGCAAACTACACCCCTCAGGGAATTCATCTAGGGGTATACTGTACATTTCAAACCCCCAGGGGTTTCACCAATTTTGATACAACTGGGCAGTGAAAATGAAAAATTACATTTTTTTACACAAAAATGCAGTTCTGGCTCAACATTTTTCATTTTCAGAAGGTATGAAGGAGAAAAAGCACCCCAAAATCTGTGCCCCAATTTCTCCCGAGTACGGCAATGCCTCACATGTGACCAAAAAATACCATTTGGGTGCATGGCAGGACTCAGAAGGGAAGGAGTGATTTTTGGATTTTGCAGCTCAGATTCTGGTGGAATGTTGGTGGGTGCTATGTCGCATTAGCAAGACCCCCCAAGCACCAATACAGTGGAACCCCCCCACAAGTGACCCCATTTTGCAAACTACACCCCTCAGGGAATTCATCTAGGGGTATAGTGTACATTTCAAACCCCCAGGGGTTTCACCAATTTTGATACAACTGGGCTGTGCAAATGAAAAATTACATTTTTTACACAAAAATGCAGTTCTGGCTCAAAATTTTTCATTTTCAGAAGGTATGAAGGAGAAAAAGCACCCCAAAATCTGTGCCCCAATTTCTCCCGAGTACGGCAATGCCTCATGTGTGACCAAAAAGTGGCAGGACTCAGAAGGGAAGGAGTGATATTTGGATTTTGCAGCACAAATTCTGGTGGAATGTTGGTGGGTGCTATGTCGCATTAGCAAGACCCCCAAAGCACCAATACAGTGGAACCCCCCCACAAGTGACCCCATTTTGCAAACTACACCCCTCAGTGAATTCATCTAGGGGTATAGTGTACATTTCAAACCCCCAGGGGTTTCACCAATTTTGATACAACTGGGCAGTGAAAATTAAAAATTACATTTTTTTACACAAAAATGCAGTTCTGGCTCAAAATTTTTCATTTTCAGAAGGTATGAAGGAGAAAAAGCACCCCAAAATCTGTGCCCCAATTTCTCCCGAGTACGGCAATGCCTCATGTGTGACCAAAAAGTGGCAGGACTCAGAAGGGAAGGAGTGATATTTGGATTTTGCAGCACAAATTCTGGTGGAATGTTGGTGGGTGCTATGTCGCATTAGCAAGACCCCCAAAGCACCAATACAGTGGAACCCCCCCACAATTGACCCCATTTTGCAAACTACACCCCTCAGTGAATTCATCTAGGGGTATAGTGTACATTTCAAACCCCCAGGGGTTTCACCAATTTTGATACAACTGGGCTGTGCAAATGAAAAATTACATTTTTTACACAAAAATGCAGTTCTGGCTCAAAATTTTTCATTTTCAGAAGGTATGAAGGAGAAAAAGCACCCCAAAATCTGTGCCCCAATTTCTCCCGAGTACGGCAATGCCTCACATGTGACCAAAAAATACCAGTTGGGTGCATGGCAGGACTCAGAAGGGAAGGAGTGATTTTTGGATTTTGCGGCTCAGATTCTGGTGGAATGAATGGTGGGTGCTATGTGGCATTAGCAAGACCCCCGAAGCACGGTGAAATTATGAACCTAATAATCCATAGATGTGTGGTATATTTTAAAACACTCCTTTATACATAGGCCGGGTTTGTCGGGGCAAGTGTCACACTGGAAAATAGTTTGCTTTCTTATTCCCTTTTTATAGCAAACTTTGCACCTTTTTTGTGTCCTGCCCTTTTTTCCAGTGGAGGGGATTTCATCAGGAAAATGCTGCCCTGGTACAATACGGGGGCCAGTACTAGAAGTACTGGGGCCCTCTGCCTGCTGGTTCCCAAATATTAGGCCCTTTATGACTTCCTCTTGAAAGTGCATAAATGTCCCCCTCTGGCCGGTAGAACGGAATAGCACGTAAGCGTTATACAGTGCCATCTGGATGATATACACGGCCAGCTTCTTGTACCAGATTTTTGTTTTCCGCAGGGCACTGTACGGCTTCAGTACCTGATCTGAAAGATCCACTCCGCCCATGTACCTATTGTAATCCAGGATACAATTAGGTTTTGAGGTGTGGGTACTGGTACCTCGTACAGGGACGGAGGTGGTACTGTCTCCGTGAATTGTTGTCAGTATAAGGACATCCCTCTTGTCCTTATATTTGACCAACAACATATTTTCGGTGCATATTCCCCTGCTTTCACCCCTTCTCATTACTTGGGCAATGTGCGTTTTTGGGAGGCCTCTTTGGTTCTTGCGCACAGTACCGCAAGCTGCTGTACCTCTTGAACCAAGGGCCTTAAACAGGGGGATGCTAGTGTAAAAGTTATCCACATAGAGGTGATAACCTTTATCCAGGAAGGGGTGCACTAAATCCCAGACAATTTTTCCACTAACACCTACGAGGGAGGGGGGGCATTCTGGTGGTTCAATTCTTGAATCCTTCCCTTCATATACCCTAAACCTGTGAGTGTACCCTGAGGTGCTTTCACACAGCTTATACATTTTTATGCCATACCTTGCCCTCTTACTGGGAAGGTACTGGCGGAATTTAACCCTTCCTTTAAAATGTATAAGGGACTCGTCTATGCAAATGAATTTATCTGGGATGTACATCTCTTCAAATTTGGCACTGAAATGATCAATGACCGGCCTGACTTTGAATAGCCGGTCAAAGGTGGGATCATCTCTGGGTGGGCACTGTGCATTATCGTTGTAATGCAAAAATTTAAGGATCGTCTCAAATCGAGCCCGGGTCATGGCCATACGGTAAAATGGGGTGCTGTACAGAACATCTGTACTCCAATATTGCCTAATTTCTGGCTTTTTTACTATGCCCATATGAAACACCAGACCCCAAAACGTCATCATCTCTACTGCATCTACAGGGGTCCACCTAGCAAATGATGACGTGGGGTTTTGAGCAATAAACTGCTGGGCATATAAATTAGTTTGGTCCACCATTAAATTTATAAAATCATCAGAGAAAAATAATTTGAAAAAGTCAATTTTTCTGAGACCTGTGGAATCAAATTGGATTCCTGGCATGGCCAAAAACTCAGGAACCTGGGGCTCAAAATTGTCTGGTGGTGGGGTCCATACGAGATCAATTATTGGGGGGGGGGTCTCAGCTGCTCTACGGGGGCGTCTTTGAGGGGGTCCCTCATCACTAGAGGAGGAAGAGGAGCTTAAGATGAATCCTTCAAATTCCCCGCTTGCCTCACTGGCTGTGTCAGAGTCAGAGGCAAGCATGGCATATGCCTCCTCCGCTGAATACATTCTTCTGGATGACTGGGATGACATTTGGGATGACATTTGGGATGCCATTTTTATTTTTGTGTTACTGGTAGTGAAATGTTTCAACACGTGTATAGTGTAGGGGGGGGGTACAAACTTTATTTCAACCCGGGGGGTATGTAGTGTGTAGTGTGTATGTAGTGCAGAAAAAAAAAATACTTTATACAGGAATTTGATCCCAATAAAAAAAAAAAAAATTGAAGGGGTTAAAAAAAAAATAAAAAATTGAAGGGGTTAAAAAAAAAAAAAAAAAGGTCCTGCGCCAAAAATTGAGCACAGATGTTGGTCAGTAACGTCCGTCACTGAACAGCGCTCAAAGGCAACAGGAATTTGATCAAAAAAAAAAGATCAACCCTGTGCCGAAAAAGCTGATCAGTGATGTACGTCACTGATCAGCGCACAGTGGCCACAGGACACCCACAAAATCACAGTGTGTGTAAAAAAAAAATTAAAAAAAGACCCCACAGCACCCTCAAAAAAAAAAAAAAGGTGATCAGTGATGCGACACTGATTACCAGTGAGGGGCAGCAGGTGCACAACCTTTGGTGCAACTGACAGTGCAACTGGCAGCAACTGACAGGTATATATATAAAAAAAAAAACTCTGCACCCCCAAAAAGTTGCTGATCACCTCAGATATAGTGATCAGCACAAAAGGCGGGGGCAGCAGACACAAAATATAGCACTCTCTATCACTCTCTGTCTATATCTCTCTCTATCTCTCTATCTCTCACTATCTATCACTCTATGACACTGCAGCAGCAGCACTGACAGTTATATATATGAAAAATAACCCCTGCACCCCCAAAAAGTTGCTGGGGGTGCACAAAAGGGGGGCAGCAGACACAAAATATAGCAGTCTCTATCACTCTCTGTCACTATCTCTCTCTATCTCACTATCTCTCTATCTCTCACTATCTATCTATCACTCTATGACACTGCAGCAGCAGCACTGACAGGTATATCTATCTAAAAAAAAAACCTGCGCCCCCAAAAAGTTGCTGATCAGTTAATTTATACTGATCAGCACAAAAGGGGGGGCAGCAGTCAGTTATATAAAAAATATATAGCACAATCTGTCACTATCTCTCTATCTCTCTGTATCTCTCTCTATCTCTCTATCTATCTCTCTATCTATCTCTCTATCACACTGCAGCAGCACAAAATATAGCACTCTCTGTCACTAGCCCTCTCTATCTCTCTCTATCTCTCTCTCTCTATCTCTCTATCTAAAACTCGATGACACTGCAGCAGCACAACACAGCACAGCACAACACTGGAAGTCACAACAAGTAGCAAGATCCCAAGCAGTGATCAGGTAAGTATTTTGCAAGGTTCTGGTCAGTATATCGCGGCAGCTAGGCACGGTGACCGCACTGCACGCAATTCCAGACCGGAATGGCGTCTGCAGTGCAGTCACCGTTAGTTTAAACCCCCCTCCATGGCTGTGATTGGTTCGTCGGTCCGACGAACCAATCACGGCCTTTGGGGGCGGGCGGGGTGAGGTGGGGTGACACCAGTGTCACCCTTACACCCCGCGGTGATTGGTGCTGTACTTTACAGCACCAATCACCTCCGATCCCTGTGTCACCGGCGAACGTTATTCGCCGGTGACACAGAAAACGCTGTGAATGGCTGTTCACACTGAACAGCCAATCACAGCGATCGCCGACGGGGGGGCGGCATCGCAGCCCCCCCTGGGCATGCAGGGACATGTCTGCTGTCAGGGACAGCAGACATGTTTAAACTGTCACCGCGTCTATAGACGCGGTGACAGTTTAAAGCCATGACGTACATTTACGCCATGTGTCGGGAAGTACTTCCCGACCATGACGTAAATGTACGTCAAATGTCGGGAAGGGGTTAAGAAGCGACCTCAATCCTAGCGCAGTCTGCTTTTGTACTGCGAAGGTATACCGACAACTCAGGGATGTGCGGTGAGGTAAATGGCTCAAGAGATCCTGGCAAGTACCAGAGCCACATTTGCACACAATATATGAGTACATGCCGGCATTATACACATGTGCAGCAGTATACACTGCTGGAGATTCGCTGAGTTTTGATAAGAGATGTACAGAAAAGGCAGCCAGGTGAGGCACTGCCTCACCTGCCATAGACTTTTTACTCCAGAGTTTTGTGTATAAAAATTATTAGAATAATAAAAATAAGATTTTTTTAAATATTTTATTTGTATTTTTGACATATTTTATCAATTCAAAACTCTGGCATATATGCTAGTATGACAGGAAAGGCTGTGCCTCACCTGCTTCACCCCTCCGCATGCTACTGCGACAACTGTCCCAAGAATTTACCCATTTCCGCTGAAACCATGCAAGGGGATGTGACGTCAGCCACCCGGCCTCAGCAGAATTCGTCCTGCCCGCATTCCCATGCGAAAATCCAGCGTTTTTTTGGGGACACCCATAAAACGCTGAGCGTTCCCATGACCCAGTGTCACCACCATACCCCGTCCACCCTCACCCTCCGTGCTGTGAAAGGCCCGGAGCAGTCGGGGTTTGCCTATGCGCAGAATTCTACTAGATTCACAGATTCTTCTAGAAGAGGTCAAATTTCTGAGGTCTCATTTTAGTTAATTTTTTCATTATTTTTGTGAACGTTATCTTCTCATATTTAAAGAGATCTTATTGGTCTGATATTTCCCTTCGATATGGTCTACATGTAATTCAGCTGACATTTAAGAAATTATTGCCCCTGATGAAGTCCTTCTTAGGACGAAACGCGTCGGGTATTTCTTCTTGACTGTGAAAATAACAACTGAAGAATCTGTTGGCTTGATCCTTTTAATAGAAACTGCTGGATAAGACTTTTGCTTTATATTCTGGATATTTGGAAGACTACTTCACTTATATCAGTAACCATTATGTACAGTAACCATTAGCGACAATACACTATTGTTGTAGATACACACATATATACATAGGGTGGAAAACATGCGATACTATAGGCGGCACTCCATTGGTTAACAACTTAGTAAATAATGCAGACCGACAACCGCATCTGGCCTGACCTTTCAGTAAATTGATTACCTTTCTCAAAGACAAAAAATAGCAATAAAACACTTACTTATAGAGAGAAGCACCCGTGTCAGCTCCCGCATCTCCACACCCGCGCCACGGCCGCACACATGGCTGACGTCGTCAGACTTCATCCTCAGCCAAGTGCGCCGCTCTGCCGGAGGGGTTATCTTGGAGACGCATTGATATACAGGTCGGGTATCCCGTATCCGGGCATCCCGTATCCGAATTATTCCAAAAACCGTGTTTTTTTGGAATAATTAAAAATTATTTTTTAGTTTTTTTTCCCCCCCAACCCTCTTTTAATACTTACCAAGTCCTCCGGCGTCCACGGCCGGCCTTCAGCATCCTCTCCGGCGTTTCCAGCGGTCCCAGGAGTGCTTTGCGCGAGTGCGCGCGCGCGCCGGTGATGTCACCGGCGCGCCTGGGAACTTGCGCAAAGCACTCCTGGGACCGCTGGAGACGCCGGAGACGGTGCTGGTGGCCTGCCGTGGACGCCGGAGGACTCCATGGACGCCGAGGGAACATCGGGGACCCACCAGGGGCAGGTAAGTATGACTAAAAAAAAATTATTCCAAAAACCGGAATATTCCCTTATCCGGAATGCTCGTGGTCCGGAGCATTTCGGATAAGGGATACTCAACCTGTATAGAAAATATAATTTTTTTTATACAACAGTTTTTATTTGAATTTATATAACAAATGTGAGCGAGGCTGGTATTTAGCAGATATGTTAAGCATCTCTCACAGAGATGTTAGCACTCAAAGGGTTAAATAATCACATGGCAGTGATTCGATTAGATAATCACATGGCGGTGATACGATTAGATAATCAGGTTGTCATGATACGATTAGATAATCTGGTGGCGGTGATATGATTAGATAATCAGAGGGTGGTGATATGATTAATCAGGTGGTGATGATATGATTAGATAATCAGAGGGTGGTGATACGATTAGATAATCAGAGGGAGTGATACCGTTAGATAATCAGGTAGCAGTGGTACGATTAGATAATCAGGTGGCAGTTACATGATTAGATAATCAGAGGGTGGTGATATGATTAATCAGGTGGAGGTGATACAATTAATCAGGTGGCGGTGATATGATTAGATAATCAGTTGGAGGTGATACAATTAGATAATCAGGTGGCGGTGATATGATTAGATAATCAGGTGGCGGTGATATGATTAGATAATCAGTGGGTGGTGATACGATTATCCAGGTGGCGGTGATACACTTAGATAATCACATGGTGGTGATACGATTAGATAATCAGCTGGAGGATATACGATTAGATAATCAGGTGGCAGTGGTACGATTAGATAATCAGGTGGAGGTGATACATTACATAATTAGGTGGCAGTTATGTCATTAGATAATCAGGTGGAGGTGATATAATTAGATAATCATGTGGTGGTGATATGATTAGATAATCAGGTGGAGGTGATATGATTAGATAATCATAGGGTGGTGATACCATTAGATAATCAGGTAGCAGTGGAACGATTAGATAATCAGATAATCAGGTAATCGTATCACCTCCACCCGTATCAGGTGGAGGTGATACGATTAGATAATCATAGGGTGGTGATACGATTAATCAGGTGGAGGTGATATGATTAGATAATCAGGTGGAGGTGATACGATTAGATAATCATAGGGTGGTGATACCATTAGATAATCAGGTGGCGGTTATATGATTAGATAATCAGAGGGTGGTGATATGATTAATCAGGTGGAGGTGATATCATTAGATAATCAGGTAGCGGTGATATGATCAGGCTCGCATATCAGTAAAGGGGGTGTGACCTTGGCTAAAGGGGAAATGGCTTAGCAGTAGTGTTGCGACTGCAAGCCACGCCTGAGCCTCCATTTCCCAGCACTGTGGGGGCATGCCCAGTGCTCCGTGAGACTCTCCCGTGAATAGACGCGGTGCGCATGCTGAGCAGGGAGGGACAGGGGGCCTTCCAGCAATTCCTACCAACACAGCACAATGCAGCCCGCGGATTGGACAGTCCCGACGGTGAAAATAGTGAGAGTTGGGAGGGATAGATCAAACTTCGACTTGGGACAAAATGTACCACAGAACTTTCTTCGGTCCATGGTTCTTACATGACCAAAATACATATTATTTTTATGTTAATCCCTTGGTTAGTCCCTTACATATGTATGTGGTGCCCACAATTAAGATGGCCGCCAGCGGCACCACGACTCACCATCACCATCACCAAGGCCGCACTTAAAAAGGCAGCAAGGACAAATGCCCACACTTAAGATGGCCGCCTAGATACAATCAACGCGACATCACCAGGCCCACACTTAAGATGGCCGCCACCCCAGGTCCAACGCATCTGACTGCCAACAGTTAAAACGGCGGCCGGGTACGTAGATACGGATCCCGGGACACGATAAGGAGGGCGGGGTCTCGTCATTCCTCTTCCGCGCAGGATGGAGGCCGTGCTGGATGACTTGGTGGCTGTGGAAGATCTGGTGGTGAGGGGCGAGCTATAGGAGTGGTGACGTCATGTCATGTATGGCAGGGGTGTGCCGGTGACGTCGTGTCCAGCTGGGTGGCGTCATTTTAGTGAGAGGATATATCTATGTAGCATGTAATATGATCCCTGTACATGGGAGTATGTGTGTATCTATATGCTGGGCGACAGGAGCCTTGGGGGGGGAGGGACACAATGCTCTGCTCCTGCACTTTCCTCTTAATGTATGGATTGCCTTCACCTGTGTGGGACTGGTTAATTGAAAAGAAAGGTGTTT